>NC_068363.1:12210353-12510353 GCF_020536995.1 Dreissena polymorpha | reverse complement strand
ACACAGAGCTATGGTCAGTATAGACAGTCGCCTCCATGTGTGAGGCAGTGGTCACACAGAGCTATGGTCAGTATAGACAGTCGCCTCCATGTGTGAGGCAGTGGTCGCACAGAGCTATGGTCAGTATAGACAGTCGCCTCCATGTGTGAGGCAGTGGTCACACAGAGCTATGGTCAGTATAGACAGTCGCCTCCATGTGTCAGGCAGTGGTCACACAGAGCTATGGTCAGTATATACATGAGAGTCGCCTCCATGTGTCAGGCAGTGGTCACACAGAGCTATGGTCAGTATATACATGAGAGTCCGCAAGGGCTATTCAGGGACAACGCTTTCCGCTTTTATGACATTTTTCGTTTAAAGGAAGTCTTCACTTAGCAAACATCCAATTTAGGCGGAAATTGTCGTCCCTGATTAGCCTGTGCGGACTGCACAGGCTAATCTAGGACGACACTTTACGCACATGCATTATGCCCAGTTTTCTCAGAATGCGACTCATGAGATTGATTGATTGATTGATTGATTTTATTTGGTAAACATATGAACATTACATAGTTACTACATAATGCAGACAATATATAATATATTATCACAGCAATATACATAGCAAACCATGGAATGCACACACAATACCAAGGATAACACAAAAAAGAGAAAAATGATTTTCACTTATTTCCATTGTGGTCCTTGTTATTGGTGGCAGTAACCATGAAACAGTCATGTATTAGATTTTAAAAATGTATATGTATCAAATATGTACTGTTTAATAAAGTATATTACTGATTAAGAATGAATAAATATAATCACATGTTCATTATTATCACAGAAGTTGCATAAGAAAGTTACACACTGCATACTATACTATACACTTTGTAGCATACTATAAGTTAAAGAATAATTATGAGATCCTTGCATCTTATTGATCATAAGACTTAAAAATGTATCACAGTATTTTAACAGAACATAAAATTCATAATAAAAATTATACTATAAAAAGCTATAAAGACTCTAAAAACTGTTTCTTGATGGCACCCTTGAAATTGTTAGGTTTAGGTACATCCCTGATGTTTTGAGGAAGATTGTTCCATAAACAGATACCATTATATGTAAATGTTTTAGAAGCAAAACTTCCTACTCTTGGTTTGGAAAAAACGACCAGAGTCTTCAAATGTAAAATTTTCAGCAAAATGATCAGATTCTGGCTGAGCTACCATATTAGACCTAGTACAACGATTATGTACGCCAGACACTGGCTTAAAATTCTCACCCATATACTCTGGTGCAAGGCCATTTTTAATCTTATGTACATGACAAAGTATGATCTGTTCTACTCTTTTTGAAACAGGCAGCCAGCCTAAATGTGAAAACTGTTCTTGACCAACATGTGATCTGTTATCCATATTCAGAACAAACCTAATCATCTTGTTTTGTGTAGTTTGAAGCCTATTTTTAAGTGACTGAATAAGACCAGGGTACCAAAAAGAGCAGGCATTGATTGAGTTACCGGTACATACGGTCACTTCATACATTATTGTTTTTGTTCTTCAGTTTGTAGGTCCCATTAGGTGAGCTCTGATAATTTCAGTGCTTGATGAAAGTAACCTATGCTGCGCTATGCAAAAATGCATCTTAATGCATACGCGAAAATCTGTCATCCCAGATAAGTTTGTGCTGTCTGCACAGGCAAATCTGGGACTTTATGCTCTGTTTTTGTTTAAAGGAAGTCTCTTCTTAGCCTAAATCCATTTTAAGCAAAATACTGCACAGGTTAATCTGGGACTACACTTTATGCACATGCATGAAGCCTTGTTCTCCCACATTGCAGCTCAAGAACTGTAATATTCATCTAGCACCAATCTCATCAGACCTCACCTTCACCTTAACCAAAATTTAGAATTGAAATTTTTCAGACCATCTTTCCTTACCTGCAACTCGTAATTTCTAGATTATTGCTAATGTAGATTTGTATTTTTATTTCAACTTTATATGACATGTCCATTGTAATATGCTGGTGAAAATCATTCTTGCCAAAATGTTTCTTGTTTGGAAACATTGTTAGCACACAATGGCAGTTTCCTATGGGAAAACTACCTTATTTCAATGAAGTTTCCTTCAAAATGATTCAAATTGAGCCTGCATGAAAATACTATGTGCATAACGCATACCACAGGATCTTCCAAGGCCCAGGACGTCATTTGTACGATGGTGTCATGTTTTGGGTCGGAGACGTGGGATAATTGCGCTCCATCGTATCACCGCTACCTGAGCTTCCTGGCAAAACAGTTCATGGAGGATGAGGTGAATATCATGAGTGTTTAAGATTTACTTTTGGGAATCAGTTGCATTCAAGGGTGTTATCTCAACTTTGTTTTTACAGAGGATTCTATTGGTCTACCATCTGTCTTTCATTTTGAAAAACTGTATCATGCTATTTCTAAAAAATACTGAAGGTACTTAGGTGAAACGTGGTATTGTTATACAAAGCAATGTGAGGATAATGCTTGACATTTTTTTTATACCCTTGCAAATGAAGTTTGCATGTGTAAATAGGAGTCACGCTGTTGGTTGGTCGGTCTTTCTGCACAAAAATGTTGTAAGTTTGTGGAACTTTTTCACAAGAGTTTGAATTTCATCTGGAAATAGAAGTGTAGGTGTGTCTAACACAATTTTCATAGGCAGTAATTGGCATGTTCCCGAGTTATATTTGAATTAAGCTATTGCTATTCTTTATTTTTTTAAGATTTTGGAGTGAGCTACTTTCACATTACTTAAGCAGTTGAATTAAACTTTGAAGTTTGTCATCACCATATAGGGTAGATTTTGAAAACTTTATTTTCATGCACAACGATTAACAGGTTTCCAAGTTAGTTGCCCTTGAGCTTAACTATTTTTATGCATAAAATGTTTTAAGATTGTGTAGCAAACTACTTCTAAAAATGACTAGCTATAGAATTTAAACTTAAAATATGTCTTCAACCATGTGCAACACACTATTTTCACACAAGCAGTGATCTAAATGTTCTTTATTTATTTGCCTTTTAACTTAGCCATTTGTATGCATAACATGTAATTTTGAGGAGTTAACTACTTCTACATTTCTCAAGCTATTGAAATGAAACTTAGAATATGTCATCACCATAAAGTGAAGATGTACAAGACAAAATTTTATGTGCACTGACTTATTTTTCTTGAACCACTTTAACCAGGTTTTTTCGAAGGAAAAAACTGGTTATCAGTGCTATTTTTATGACAAAGGCGTGCAAGGGTATTTTGAGCCACTTTTGTGACAAAGCTCTAGTTTTACCATAGGTTAAAGGTCAGATCATTTTACAATTTTATGACATTGTGAAACTTGGTTTACACATAAAGAGCTACTTGTTTCCCTTACATGTATATTGTGAAAACTTTTTTATGCATCTTTTCGAAGAAAAGGGGGCATATAGTGATCGACCTGTTCGTCTGTCTGTCTGTCTGTCACACTTTGCGTTTAGGTTTCGAAAAATGCTCATTACTTCTATGTCCCTTGAGATATAACCTTCATATTTGGTATGCATGTGTATATGGACAAGGCTTTTCCATTCGCACACATTTTTTTACCCCTGTGATCTTGACCTTGAACTTAGGGTCCGCGTTTAGGTTTCGAAATCTGCGTTTAGGTTTTGAAAAATGCTCATAACTTCTATGTCCCTTGAGATATAACCTTCATATTTGGTGTGCATGTGTATATGGACAAGGCCTTTTCATACGCACAACAAATTTTACCCCTGTGACCTTGACCTTGAACTTAGGGTCCGTGTTTAGGTTTCGAAATCTGCGTTTAGGTTTGGAAAAATGCTCATAACTTCTATGTCCCTTGAGATATAACCTTCATATTTGGTATGCATGTGTATATCGACAAGGCCTTTCCATATGCATAAAAATTTTGACCCCTGTGACCTTGACCTTGAAGTTAGGGTCCGCATTTAGGTTTCAAAATCTGCATTTAGGTTTTGAAAAATGCTCATAACTTCTATGTCCCTTGAGATATAACCTTCATATTTGGTATGCATGTGTATACGGACAAGGCCTTTCCATATGCACACAAATTTTGACCCCTGTGGCCTTGACCTTGAACTTAGGGTATGGTTAAGGTTTCGAAATCTGCGTTTAGGTTTCGAAAAATTCTCATAACTTCTATCAAAGCGTTTATAGGGGGCATATGTCATCCTATGCTGACAGCTCTAGTTTTTTATCTTCTCTGAAAGCTCAAGGCAAATAGTTTTGATAGTTGTTATTTAATGGTAATCTACTAAGTTCATTCAAATCAAGCCCCTTTAGTCAAAATTATTCTCACCCTGCGGGTACATTGTTTCACTTTACTTTCCTTACCTTTACTTCCTTTCCCTTATACAAATGTTTGGTGTTTGTTATGTAACTTAATATAATCATCATCTACCCAGCTTGTCCCCTGGGACGTAACGCTGTGCCGTCCTGTTTTTAGATTAAACACAAAACATGACTGCCCGTGGGCTAGGCAGTGGCTACAGTGTAACCTTGGGATCACTCTTAAGTTCATATTTTTTGCCCAATAATGAAACTTGCTCAGAACTTGTTCTGATGTAATCTTTGCTTATTTCTAAAATGGTTACAGCAACATCACAAAAGCCGCTCCAAAAGGTTTAGTTGCTTTGAGTCTCAGACAAGAGACTTCTTGTTTTTCCTGTTAATTTCAATTGAGTTGAGTTCTGAGAAAACTGGGAATAATGCATGTGCGTAAAGTGTTGTCCCAGATAAGCCTGTGCAGTCCGCACAGGCTTATCAGGGTCGACACTTTCCCATTAAATTGGATTTTTGCTAAGAAGAGACTTCATTTGAACGAAAATGTCATAAAAGTGGAAAGTGTCGTCCCTGATTATCCTGAGCAGACTGCACAGGCTAATCTGGGACGACACTTAACGCACTTGCATTATGCCCAGTTTTCTCAGAACACTGCTCAATTGTTTTAAAACAGTGAACTACTGTTGTTAAATCACTGATTTCCCTATAAACCACCGGAAAGCAAGGCTTCCATCTCATTATATTTGTGTACAATTATGTAAATCATGTACAAACCCTTTAAAGCATTTATTTTAAGAGAACGCTTATTTTGAATATTAATTCAATTTAACCTTATGGATGATAGCTCAATGCTCAAATTAAGCTGTTTTTTGTTAGAAGAAATGTGTACTGTTAATATTGAATAATTAGCCACACTTCTTGCATCATATTTACAATTTAATATTATACCTTTCTGTGTTTCAGACAATTACAAAGTTTGAGATGTGTAAAACTCTTGTGTTCCTTTTATCGGCGGCACCAAATGATAAGGTTTGTTAATTTATAATAATTTGTGTTATTAAATCAATTTGATTGACTTTATTGACTAAGTCAGAAATGTTCTTATTTTAATGAAAAGTGTTTACTAAATATGATGTGTTTTTCTTCAAATGGATATCTGAAATTTTACCAAATTAGGGTTTTCAATTGATTGTTAATGCACTTTAGATTTTAGCAAACTATCTGTTTTGCATTTTTTTGATCCACATATTACCGTTCCGTCACCTGTTTCGGTCTATTGTAATATTTTTGGTGGTGATTTCTATTCCAAATAACAAATGATGTCATCGCTTTTGGTGTACATAGCAAAATTAAACACATATGGCTTCTCACTTTTTTATTGTAAGTGATGACAAAACAAGTGAGTTTTCCGATTTAAATTAATAATCATTTAAATTTTTATTATTTTATTAAATTTGGCTCTTTTTATTTAAATGAACACAAAAAAGTACTAAAATTCCAATCTTGACAGCCTTTGGTAAAAAAAATCTTTTCTTTTTGATAGCCTTTTAGATTATCATTCAGTCAACTGTTCCTTCAACATTTACTTCAGATGAAACCTCCCTGTTTCTTGCCAATAAACATTGAACGCCGTCGGCGCTCTCGTTCCAGAATGCGACACAAATGTTGTGTACTTTCTCACAAATGTTGTGTACTTTCTCACAAATGTTGTGTACTTTCTCACAAATGTCGTGTACTTTCTCACAAATGTTGTGTACTTTCTCACAAATGTTGTGTACTTTCTCACAAATGTTGTGTACTTTCTGTTGCAGGATGAGATCATTGAGCCTCCATGGATTCGTCCCATTGTGAAAGGCCTGGAGAATATCCTCAGAAGTAAAATAGGTATCCACAACTGTTGTATAATCATGGCCATTTTAACGTTAAAAAACGTGGCTTAATTAGGATTTTATCAATCATTGCTTTAGTTTTACTTGGTGGTAGGACAGCTCAAAGTACTTCAAAATAATTAATATTTGTCTGCATGGAATTTTGTCGTATAAAAAATGACTTCTTGGTGAACATTTAATTTCATGGAATTCTGATTTTTGAAAACAAAATAAGGAATTTGCGTTGGTCATTTTCTGTGTTAAATTCATAGATCATTTAACCAACAGTATCAACTAAAATTAATGTCCCATGAATAAAAATGATTTTACAGTATGTTTTATATCTGAATACAGCACATGCCTAACACATCTATTACCAATGAACCTTTCCTTTCAAGAACATTATTTCTCTTTGACATCACAGCATAATTTTATGATATGTTGAACCACTTCAAACCATGTAATTAACATGCATTATGAGGGCAAGCTGAAATACTCACCAAAGTATTCAAAAGCTACAATTAAAATGTTAGAGAAAAGCAAATAAGGCTACACATTCGACAAAATTAGCATTTTAACAGACCCAAAATTAGTAAACAAACTATTCACCAATGGCACAGAATCTACATGCCTTATATACTTCAACTGTCTATTCTATTCTTGTAGTCTGGTTATTTTTCCCCACAACATATTAACCCTTTCAGTGCGGGAACCAAATTTTAAAGGCCTTTGCAAACAGTTTGGATCCAGATGAGACGCCACAGAACGTGGCGTCTCATCAGGATCCAAACTGTTTGCTATTCTGATAGTATTCTTTAAAAAAAATCGAAGAAAATGCTAATTTTAACAATTCAGCAGACGACATTTTAGCAGACGACAAATTTCCCAGCATGCAAAGGGTTAAATCTAGACAACTGAGCATGTGCACACTATCTAGTTCTGACCTGATTAAACAATCATAGACTAATAGCATTTTGCTGCACCACCTCAGTTACCAGGCATAACAGTGTAGCACACTAGAACAAGTTTGTGATCTAGATGCTGAGCAGAACACATTTAATTGCTACAAATATTCTCCAAAATTCTATGGTAATCTTTTAACATAGTTACACCGCACAAATGGCAAATGTTTAGAGTGGGAGCCCCAGACATTCGGTAACCTGAAATAGTAAAAAAATACCCAAAAGAAAAAGAAATTGAATGGAAAAAACATGCATTTGGGAATTTGAAGTGTATTTCTATGAATACAAGGTAGTGATAAACAGGCTGTCAAGCGGTCATACTTTTTCCTACTTTTTCCTACTATTTCCTACTATTTCATCAGGTTCCTACTTTTTCCTATTTTTTTACCAAATCTTCCTACTATTCCTACTTTTTTATTTTCAATGCAGAATTATTTTTTTAAGAGTTTATTTAGTAAACTTGCAGGATGAATGAAAATATGGCATGACTGTACCCCTGTTAATGTGCATTCATCTAGATGAAACCTGAAAACCCATGCTGACTGTCTGCTAGCACCTCTTCAAGAAGCATAAATATTTATTTCTTATGAAACTTTTAAAATTATTGACAAGTTTTTTTTTAAATAGTGCCTTGTTTACTTCCTTAGCATTTGTACACTGCAGACTTCACTACCTTACACAGTGCCCAGTGATGCAAATGCATTGTTTATTCCAGTTTTATTTTTTTCCATTGACAACAATTTGACCAAATCTTATGCATGTTTACATGATATTGCTGTTTGGAATGTAGAGATATTGAGATACATGTATTGTATGAGTGGTTATGTTATATGGAATTTATTACACAAGTTATTGGAAAAAGATAAAACTGATGCTTTGCCGAGTTTTCATCATTTACAAGTATAATGTAATAAATTCTGTATTACATGACAACGGATATGATGTTCTATTGATATCATAGGTACATCATGTTTAGTAATTAAAGATAAATGCACAGAGCCTAAATGCCCTGATACATTTTTATGCTCCCGGTAGGGTGGCATATAGCAGTTGTACTGTCAGTCCGTTAGTCTGTCTGTCTGTGTGTCCGTCCGAAAACTTTAATATGGGCCATAACTTTTGCAATATTGAAGATAGCAACTTGATATTTGGCATGTGCATGTGTATCTCATGAAGCTGCACATTTTGAGTGGTGAAAGGTATCCTTCAAGGTCAAAAGTAAAAAAATACAATCCAAGGGAAGTAATAAGCTTTAAAAGGGAGATAATTTCTAAACCTGCCAAATGATATATTGAAATTTTATTTCAAAGCGGTGCAATAGTGAGCATTGTGTTTCTGACAAACACAATTCTTGTCTAATGATGCCATAGCTAGTGAGGTAACTTTAAGGTGTTACAGCGAAGTTTTAAAATTATTAAACGGCATTATTACACTCCCGCGAAGTCATCAATAATGTAAAAGCCATTATTTGAAACTGAAATAAGCAATGTAGTGCAACTGTTTCATTGCCCAATCAATGATGTCATAAAAGATGTCAGGTGATAAGGTCCTATCTCCAGTTGCTTAATCTGCTCTGCAATGACCAGTCATTTTGAATGTAACTTAAGTCATTATAACTGCACCCTATTGTCAATTTAAAGGTTTCACAATGTAGCTGTAGCAGAGCATTGCCACTGCTTTATATACTAGTATTAATCTTGTACAACAAGTTGGTGTATCACTAAATAAATTTGGTCTCCTTAAGGATATAACATGCACAATATATTACCATTTTATATCGATACACAGAAGACCTCTAACCTCTTATTTGATGATACACCAAAATGAACAGCATATAATTACATGTATACTTCTTTATCAGGGTAGCTTTGCTTGAAACTTAATTATCATAGATACACTATAAGTGCTAAAATGCCTAGTGGGAAAACAAAGTTTAACCCTTCATGGATGCAGAAGTTGGACAACAGTGGAAAAACACTTGGATCATGATGCAAGAGAGATACCGGCAATGAGTTTGCAAGATATTGTACTGTCTGAATGAAGTCCATCTTGTAGTAATTCTGGTGCTAATCAACTGATAAGTCATGCAGATGGATAAAAACACAAGGAAAACATGAAATACATGCATGATAATTCACAAAAGCGTTTGTTTGGAAGTGCCCCAAAGCCAAGCAGCTCTCAGGGTGGTGGGGATAAATCTATCTGTATGCAAGTACATCCATCACACGAGGAACAGCTATAAAATGCTGAAATCTTCTAGGGCCTTAAGGTAGCTTCAAGTGGGTATCCATACAGAACATGTGATGGCACTCCTGCTCTGTTTCAAGCTATGTTTCCTGGACCTGTGTCTAAAAAATTAGTATTATGTATTCCTACTTTTGAGGGAAAAGTTCCTACTTTTTCCTACTTTTTTCCTACTTTTCTTGCAAAAGTAGTTCCTATTTTTTCCTACTTTTTGAAAAAAGGTCACTTGACAGCCTGGATAAAGCTTGTTTTATTCATTATTGTACTATATATGCAGACTGGCTCAGTTCAATGCCTGCTGCACTGTCCATTCTGTAAAAATGTCTGCCGTTCCACGTCGGTTGAATGGGGCTCTGTTAAAATGTTTGTGCTTTAAGCACATGTTATTGTTGCGTTAATGGTTAACAGAGTCCTTAGTTTTTATGCCCCCTTTCGAAGAAAAGGGGGTATATAGTTTTCGCACTGTCCGTCAGTCTGTCAGTCAGTCTGTCTGTCAGTCTGTCACACTTTTAGTGTTTGCTCTCTAATTCAAATAGTTTTCATCTGATCTTTACGAAACTTGGTCAGAAGTTGTATCTAGACAATATCTAGGTCAAGTTCGAATATGGGTCATGCCGGGTCAAAAACTAGGTCACAGGGTTGAAAAAACAAATCCAAGGGAAGTCATAAGCTTTAAAAGGACATAATTATCTGACCTGCCAAATTATATATTTTTAACCAGGTTTTCCGAAGGAAAAAACTGGTTATTAGATTGGCGAATGCGGGCGGGCTGGCGGGCTGGCTGGCTGGCGGGCGGGCGGGCGGAACAAGCTTGTCCGGGCCATAACTATGTCGTTCATTGTCAGATTTTAAAATCATTTGGCACATTTGTTCACCATCATTGGACGGTGTGTCGCGCGAAATAATTACGTCGATTTCTCCATGGTCGAGGTCACACTTTGAGTTCAAAGGTCAAAAATGGCCATAAATGAGCTTGTCCTGGCCATAACTATGTCATTCATTGTGAGATTTTAAAATCATTTGGCACATTTGTTCACCATCATGGGACGGTGTGTCGCACGAAAGAATCACGTCAATATCTCCAATGTCAAGGTCGCCACGACTAAAAATAGATTTAAAAAAAACTTACAAAGGGGGTTAATTTTGTTTGTTCATTTCAAAAGTTCAGTTTGAGTTTTCTCCCTTTATCAGATTTTTTTTCACAATGAAAACCTGGTTTTGTGACAATTTTGTCCCTTGTTGTTAAATAGATCAAAGCGGCGCAGTAGGCGGCATTGTGTTTCTGACAAACCCATCGTGGTAAAAGGTCAAGGTCATCCTTCAAGGTCTAAGGTCAAAAATACAAATCCAAGGGAAGTAACAAGCTTTAAAGGGAGATTATTATTCAATATTGAACATAGCAACTTGATATTTGGCATGCATGTGTATCTCATGGAGCTGCACATTTTGGGTGGTGAATCTACAGTCACGTTAGTGGCTTTTAATTATTTGCTACTAAAAATAGAGATTTGTTAGAGACAATTATTTTCAAGGGAAGTAATTTATATAATTATAAATCTCAGATTATATATTTCCTTACCAAGTTCTTTTCACAGTTTCTGTACAGATTTTTTATTTTGATTATTTATAGCTCAAATAATTGATTTGTCAAAGTTTTTTTTTTAATGATATAATTATCATTTCTTTCCTGTACTAATTTGTGAATGGTAGGGTTCATTACATACCTGTGGACTTATGTCCATAGATACATGATGAACTCTGGCTATGATCTCTTTGATTAACCACAGGCCTTGGTTGTCAGTGATGTCTGACTTGGTCATTTTTGACTACATACAGACACCCCCCCCCCAGTTGGATGGGACATAATCCAAGGGGAGTAATAAGCTTTAAAGGGAGAGGATTTCTATCCTGCCAAATGATAAAAATAGAAATTTTATTTCAAAGCAACGCAGTAGGGGGCTTTGTGTTTCTGACACACATATCTCTTGTTAATTCTGACCTCATGTATCACAAACTATAACACAAGTTATTTGCCCTTTAACTTTGCTGACAAAGCAGTGCAAGGGTATTAGAACCAATTGTGACACAGCTCTATTTGTTAAACTTTTATCGTTGAAATTTTATGAAAACTAGAGCATTAACAAAAACTAATCCTTTGATTATACTCCTTTTTTATGTTTCCGCATTCAACAATATTTACTTTATTATTTGATATGTAGTGTTAAAAGATGTAAAAATGTAGTGAAAGGATTTTTTCTGTAATTTTGATAAGGGGAAAATGCCCAAACGTCATTGTAGGACAATTACCGTGAGCTCTTACAACATAACCGCTCATACTATGCAGGTTCGGACCATCGTGAACTTGCCCTGAGACTGGCCTCAGCCATGATCCTGGTTTGTGGCATCTACTCCATGCAGCCACCCTACACCACTGACTTCAAGCTGTTCCTACTGACGACACACTTGTGTTGCGTAGAGGTGCGAATGGTGCTGGAGGACCAGGATCTTGCACAGGTGTGTGGCATGGTTGGAGTCTCGTTCTGGGAAAAATGGGCTTAATGCATGTGCGTAAAGTACCATCCTACACTGCATAGGCTAAAATGAATGAATTTGAGTAGTGCTCTGTGACAACAGGGCTTAATACATGTGGGTCTAGATTGCCCTAAATAACCCTGTGCAGTCTGCACAGGCTAATCAGGGATGACACTTTCCGCTTTTATGGAAATGTTTGTTTTAAATGAGGTCTCTTCCTAACAACAATCCAGTCTAGAGGTGAAGTGTTGGCCCTGATTATCTAGTTTTCTCAGAGCAAGGCTCACTGTATAGTCATATTGAATGTACTTCACTGTCATACAAGCATCCATGGAGGTAAAGGATCCCAGGTCAGTATGTTTAAGATCAAGGTCACAATTAATAGACACATATACCGGTAAGAAATCTATCTGTTGAACGTTATTCAGAGCATTACTTTGTCTAGCAAGAATTGCTTTTTAAATAACTTGGCAACACCTAGTTACATGCATGAGAAGATGCTGTGTCACACCCAAGACCCAGGCATGTATGTCCATGAGGTCCAAAAAGTATAGGTTTTTCCCAAATATTTGTTTTTAGACTTCAACATTAAGTTTATCCCCCATGCAGCTCTATAAGTGAAACCTTAGTAAATACAATATTGAAAATCTTTTTTTCTCAATTTTTAAGCAGTTATAAGCAAAACAACAACAGTACCGCTTATTTCACTATTTTAGTTAAAATGCCTTGATTTTTTTTCCAATCCAAGACTGTAGTGCGTAAGTCCCAAGCATGCTTCATTGGGAAACATTCAATGGAATTCAAACAATCATTGTGTGTAGGTAGCTTAATGCAGACCTAGCTTGAGGTTGCATTTTTGGTCCAGTGAGGTCAATGTAAAGGTCACTGTAAGTCAAACAGAAAAACAGCAAAAACGTTTTTTCCAGTCAATAACTTACATTTGCATTGAGCAATCTTGATGTCACATTGGCATTAGCTAGCCTACATGCAGGTCTGCATTGAGCAATCTTGATGTCACATTGGCATTAGCTAGACTACATGCAGGTCTGCATTGAGCAATCTTGATGTCACATTGGCATTAGCTAGACTACATGCAGGTCTGCATTGAGCAATCTTGATGTCACATTGGCATTAGCTAGACTACATGCAGGTCTGCATTGAGCAATCTTGATGTCACATTGGCATTAGCTAGACTACATGCAGGTCGGCATTGAGCAATCTTGATGTCATATTGGCATTAGATAGGCTACATGCAGGTCTGCATTGAGCAATCTTGATGTCACATTGGCATTAGCTAGACTACATGCAGGTCGGCATTGAGCAATCTTGATGTCACATTGGCATTAGCTAGACTACATGCAGGTCTGCATTGAGCAATCTTGATGTCACATTGGAATTAGCTAGCCTACATGCAGGTCTGCATTAAGCAATCTTGATGTCACATTGGCATTAGCTAGACTACATGCAGGTCTTCATTGAGCAATCTTGATGTCGCATTGGCATTAGCTAGCCTACATGCAGGTTTGCATTGAGCATTATTGATGTCACATTGGCATTAGCTAGACTACATGCAGGTCTGCATTGAGCAATCTTGATGTCACAATGGCATAAGCTAGACTACATGCAGGTTTGCTTTGAGCAATCTTGATGTCACATTGGAATTAGCTAGACTACATGCAGGTCTGCATTGAGCAATCTTGATGTCACATTGGAATTAGCTAGCCTACATGCAGGTCTGCATTGAGCAATCTTGATGTCACATTGGCATTAGCTAGACTACATGCAGGTCTGCATTGAGCAATCTTGATTTCACATTGGAATTAGCTAGACTACATGCAGGTTTGCTTTGAGGAATCTTAATGTCACATTGGCATTAGCTAGCCTACATGCAGGTCTGCATTGAGCAATCTTGATGTCACATTGGCATTAGCTAGACTACATGCAGGTCTGCATTGAACAATCTTGATTTCACATTGGCATTAGCTAGCCTACATGCAGGTGTAGCTTGGGTTTGTATTTGAGGCCAGTTATGTCAAGGTAAAAGTCACTATTACTAAAAAGAAGAAAACAGTTTCTAATCAATGACTTGAGTTTTGGTAGAGATATTATGGTGAAATTTTATGAATTAGGTAGCTGCTATGCTTGCCTAGCTTTGGGGTTGTATTTAATGCCAGCTTTATCAACCGGGTGTAATCCTCCGGGGGGAAATTATGCATAATATTTTCAAACATTTTTTCGACATGTCAAGCATTTTAACAAATTATTGTTGAATTCATTACAACAACTGTTTAGTTAAATTCTCGAATGAGCATTATTAAATTTGTAATAAAAAAAAAATCCAATTTATCAAATTATAGGCTCAAATAAACAGTTCTCATGTATTTCTTGCTGATCCTTTATCTGGATAAAAAGCATGTAAAAATCATGCTGCATTTATAACGTCACTTCATCTGCATGGAAAGCGTGGGTTTATCGATTGTTGTATCAAAACTTTGTAATGCTGAGCCCTGGATATCATGAAAGGCATGCAAATCAGTAAATGTTTATTTTTATTATTAAAAAAGATACAGAAATATCATGCAGAAATATACTTTTGTTTTTTAGTCAACTCAGTGCATTATTATGGAAAGTGCAGTATTATTTAACAGTATTTCACTGACCCGAGGGTATGTAATAATGTGTACGGTAAAACAATTAAACTAAAAACTAAGATGGTATTTGATGATTACCCACTGTTTCTGAAAAATCCCCCCTATGTTTCAAAGTGAGGGGGAAATCCCCCCCCTACTTTTGGTTTTCTAGAATAGACATTGGTTTCCAAAAGTAGAAAACCAGTTTCCACTCAATGATTTTAATTTGGATGGAGTGATAAGACTGACTTGTTGTGTTTAAGTAACTGACAGGCAGATCCAGTACAATTATTAAAAATAATATATTAATTTAAACTTTGAGAGCCATGTTTCATTGTCGTGTTTCTTTTGTATATTTGTTATAATAATCGTATGTTGTATATTAAACAAATATGTACATTTCTACAGTCCATATTTCATAAACTCTTTTAATGGTAATTTCTTATGTGCTCATCTTTGTGTGCAAATGTCAATAGCACCAAAGAGGGAGACTTTTCCTAATTCTGCACAATCATGTATTCTAAAGGTCATTTACCAAATGCCTGTATTCCTATATAGATGTTCTTGTCTGCAAATGTAAAGAGAACACTAATGTCAGACAGACAACAAAGGGAGACTATATTCTTGTTTGCAAATGTCAGACAAACAAAAAAGGGACTATATTATTTGTGTAAATTTCAGGCAAACAACAAAGGGAGACTACTGTCCTCATGCTACACCTTCCTGGAGAGTGTGATCAATCACCTGACCTCAGGCCCACCCCTTGACCTAGATGATCGACAGGTGATGCAGCTTCACAGCGCCATGGTGGGGGCTTTTGGCGCTGTGATTCACTACTTGAAACGCATCTCTGTGTCTACAGAAGTTCAGGTTTGTCATAAATGTTTGTACAAAGGTTTCAATTTTTATTGGAATTATTTATTATGAAAGATGTACCTTGGTTTTGACATGTTTTTAAGTATGGTTGATGTTCTGCTCTTTTTGTTTCAACAACAATGTATTTAGTAAAGCTTTTAGTGACATTGCATCCATAAATGTATGTATGTGCCGACTGCACAGGCTTATATGTGATGAAACTTTAAGCAGATGCATTAAGCCCCGTTTTCCCAGAGCGAGGCTCATTTGTGTTTTTATTGTCCACTCTAGTGGAACAGTATCATGCTGGCAACTGTGAGAGTTCTGGGGGCGTGGCTGGCAGAGGAGACTTCAGCTCTACGGGAGGAAATATATGATCTCATACCTTTCCTTGTGCAAGTCAGGTATGTAGAAGATATACAATTTTATACCTTTCCTTGTGCAAGTCAGAAAGGTGTGATTGCTTGTTTACCATCTCATGCGTTTGCTCATGCAATCCAAGAACTATGCTTATTTTTATTTATGTAGACCTTTCCCTATGCAAAGGGATTAGTTAGTTGTGATTGTTATAGGTTCCTGTAGATTTACAATTTTATTGTTTTTTTGTAGGATCATTGTGCATGCCATTAGAAATTATTTATATTGAAGATCAGTTTCCATGGGAAATTTCCCTGTTATGTACCTTGGCTTGTGCAAATCAGATAGGCATGATTGATGATAAGGTATGCCAATATGGAATGTACAATCGAATACCGGTATCTTTTCTTGTGGGTTTACTTCAAAGATTATATCTGTACTCTTGTAAAATGGGGCTTAATGTCTCTATGTCAAGTGTCATTCCAGATAAGCATGTGCAGTCCACACAGGCCAATCAGGAACAACACTTCATGCTTTTATGGAATTTTAGGTTTAATCTTTGCCACTTAGATAGGTATTTTCACACATGTGTAGTCCCTTAGAAAGTTATATTTAATTTAAGACCTTTCCTACAAGATTCAAGTTTTAAAGACTTCATTTCCAACCCTTAGATACTTAAAGCAGCAAACAGCATAAAACCTGAACAGACTGCCAGTTACTCGCAGGCTGTTCTGGTTTTATGCTGTTTGGACATAGCCATTTTTCACATTGCTTCTTTGTGGGAAAGGGTTAAAAATCTCAACAATTCTCAACAAAAATCTAGGCTAGATGGAAAGTTTCATCCCTGATTAGCATGTTTACAAAAGCTAATCTGGGATGAGGCTTTACGCACATGCATTAAGCCCCGTTTTACATTTCTCGGTCATTAATAGTTTTGAGCTATTTATGATGTCATACCAATCATCGTGGTATACCTGAACAATTGATGGTCAGAAAGTTCAAAATGTGGGTCTAAAATCCTGCTTTTGTTAATAAGAAGCTAAGAAAATGACTAATGCTATCATTTAACAATTTGTTATTATTGGTTTGATTTTATTTTTAGTAAAATGTGTATTCCACCATCCAGAGAGACTCAAGAAATAAATAAGAAAACTCTGGAAAATGGTTCAACAGAACCTGTCATTGCTGATAAACTGACTCAAGAAAGTAGTATAGATGACAGTAAGAAAGTTATAGATCTAGAAACATGCTGTAGTGAAAGTAAATTGATAGTTACAAATTTAAATGGTGCAACTGAAGAAACAAGCTCAAATAATGCAGACATTGTAAAAGAATCTGTGATAGAAAACCATTTAGATGGAACTCGAGAACAAACCACTGAAACCAATCATAATGAAACAGAATGCAAGAAGGCAAAAACCGTGACATTTGAGAAGTTAGAAAAAGCGGAAAAATGTGTTGATGCAAAAATGGGATCTGATGCCCATTTGGAGAAAGATGTATTAACAGAAGATGAGTTACAAGAGTTACACCTGAAGGTTGACATTCTGCATTACTTGTTACCGGGCTGGTGTCACCTGACAGCGGAGGAGGAGCCTCGACGACTGTTGCTAGGCAGCGGCGCCCTTGGTGTGCTTGATCTGTACATGTGGAGGCAGTGGGAGCGCCTTGTTGACCGAACGGCTAGTCCTGGTCAGACATCAGTAAGTTTGGAAACATGATTGAAGATTGTATGATGCTTGATTATTTTTGTTATAAATCACACAATTAAAAAGAGCCTTGCTTTGGTAAAACAGGATTTAATACATGTGCGTAAAGTGTTGTCCCAGATAAGCCTGTGCAGTCCACATTGACGAGATTTTTGTTTAAAAGAGACTTCCTTTAAACAAAAAATGCCATGACAGAAGAGATTTGTTCCTGAATAACCTAGGCAGACTGCACTGGCTAATTTGGGAGAATGCTTTACGCACATGCAATGAATCCCATTTTCTCAGAGCGACCCTCAAATGTTGTTTGTAGATATTTCCAAATGTCATCAAAAGAAGACAGGTCTGAGATTATCTTGTGTACCTATATATTTTGGCATAAGTGATCAGGTACTTTGGGTAATCTTATTTAGCACTTAAAAGAAAAATAGAAACGTAATTGCTTCTTTGTGAAAATCAGTGGGCATGTTCTGTATTTTCAAGTAAAAATAAAACATGGAATGTATGAATACACATTGTAATGTGACATCCATAGACTTCAAATGAATTTCACACATTTAATAATAACCATTTTCTCTTTAGGGCTTTGAGCATACATGTCCGCTATTGAACGATCATAATATATTGATTAAGTAATGAAATTATTTTATTATCAAGATCAACATCATTGTGTGTTGTAGATGGTTCTGTGTAATATCTTCATCAAAATACTGTCTTTTACTCTGAAACCAAATTGCTCAAACTATCTTGGGTGTTACATCGCATTGTGGTTCTCCACAAACTTTGTTCTAAAGATACACCTTGAGGGATTTTTCACGACTTTGACAACCTCCAGTTTACTCTAATGAATTTGGTGTGTTTGATAATACCTAATGATGTATCATCTACAAAAGATGGTACTGTTTTAAAAGCTACTGATGTTTAAAACATTTTGTACTGTCCTCATTTCTAACCCTAGTGAGCCTGTCATGTTTCAGTCCTGCCTGATGGTTTTGTGTAACATCTTTCTCAACCTGGTAATCGTGGATCCTGGGCTGGTCACAGAGAACAAGGAGTTCTCTCACATCCTGCTGCTCGTTGTCAAGGGCATTCACATCATAGGTACCATATGACTGCAAAATTGCCCATAATTCTTGTATTGGTAGTAAAATGTTTAGAATTGTAGGTCGCTGTGGCGTAGTGGATAAGATGTCAGCCTAGCAACTGGGAGGTCATGGGTTTCGATCCCCACTATAGAAGCGTTCTTTAGATCTTCCCCATAGACACCAAGTACTGGTTCTAGTCCCAGGAAATGGACTCGAGAGCTTTTCAATTAAGCCTTTCGAGTCAATCCAGCCAAAATGAATAGGTTTAAACTTATATAGAAAAATGTTGACTTTTGTAGACCACAAAGGATTCCTATTATAAAGCCTATATTTGCAGTATAAGTATTTTGAGAAAAATTAAGGAAATTTATTAACTTCATGTAATTTCTTAAGTCACTGACCATTTCATGTTTAGGCCATTTTGTGTCCCCACGGATCATTGCACGTGTTCGTCTGTTCTTTAGAATGTCAGTAGGTACAGAAACCTCTGTTTACAATTTCTCCTTTTTTGCTGGGTGGATCTTGCTAATACTTGAGCAGTTGGATGACTTTTATTTGTAGATGATCATTTGTAAAATAATTGTGGCTGCAACAAGTCTTGGCACAATTATGGCCCTTTGTTTCTTTCATATCCTGAAGCTTCTTTTTTTAACTACTCTTAAAATGCTGGGTGGATCTTACTTAATCTTTCTTAGTTTAATTTACTTAAATTGAGTGTAGATAATCACAAAGAAAGGTATTTTGGCTGCTATTTTTTTTGGCACAATTTTGGCCCTTTAATTTTTTTTATGCCCCCCTTCGAAGAAGAGGGGGTATATTGCTTTGCTCATGTCGGTCTGTCGGTCGGTCTGTCCGTCCACCAGGTGGTTGTCAGACGATAACTCAAGAACGTTTGGGCCTAGGATCATGAAACTTCATAGGTACATTGATCATGACTCGCAGATGACCCCTATTGATTTTGAGGTCACTAGGTCAAAGGTCAAGGTCACGGTGACCCGAAATAGTAAAATGGTTTTTGAATGATAACTCAAGAACACATACGCCTAGGATCATGAAACTTCATGGGTAGATTGATCATGACTCGAAGATGACCCCTATTGATTTTGAGGTCACTAGGTCAAAGGTCAAGGTCACGGTGACCCGAAATAGTAAAATGGTTTCCGGATGATAACTCAAGAATGCATACGCCTAGGATCATGAAACTTCATTGGTAGATTGATCATGACTGGCAGATGACCCCTATTGATTTTGAGGTCACTAGGTCAAAGGTCAAGGTCACGGTGACCCGAAATAGTAAAATGGTTTTCGGATGATAACTCAAGAACGCATATGCCAAAGATCACGAAACTTGATAGGTAGATTGATCATGACTCGCAGATGACTCCTATTGATTTTGAGGTCACAAGGTCAAAGGTCAAGGTCACGGTGACCCGAAATAGTAAAATGGTGTCTGGATGATAACTCAAGAATGCTTATGGCTAGGAGCATGAAACTTCATAGGTACATTGATCATGACTGGCAGATGACCCCTATTGATTTTCAGGTCACCAGGTCAAATGTCAAGGTCACAGTGACAAAAAGCATATTCACACAATGGCTCTCACTACAACGGAGAGCCCATATGGGGGGCATGCATGTTTTACAAACAGCCCTTGTTTACAATATAGTCACACAGTTTGGTAATTTTATCTTTATCTTTCTCTTCAACTTCTTTTTAACTACTACTATGTTCACAACTGAATGAATTTAATGAAAAGATGATGGTTAAGAAATGGATTTTTTGATTGTTCAGCTTGGTGGTATGACAAAGTAAATTAAGTTTATATTTTGAGTAATCACAGTGAAAATGAAATCATATTTTTCAGTTATAAGGAATCGAGCATGAAAGTTTGTATTGTTTGATTTCAGACTATGACAGTGACTTCATTGTATTGTGGTCCAACTTTGTCACACTGGGACTGCTGTTATTGAGATCTCTGCACAAGACGGCTGGTAAGTGACTCTAATCATGTTATCTGAAACCAATGGATATTGAAATTACAAGGTTAATATTTTTATATGACTGGTTTTAACAGATTATTTTTTTTATGAGTTGGCTGTGAGGAATAAAAATAAAATTGCCAACTTTGACTTGTGGACCAAAAACAATCAAAATAAATTTGGAAAATTGTCTCCTTTGTTTGGAAATTGAATGAAATTTTTAACATAGCCAATAATATCAACATTAAAAAAATATTTGTTAAAAATGCATATGCTCTGAATTTGGAACTGAAAGCATATTTTAAAAGAGCGTGCATTTAGAGAAAACTAGTAAAATCTGATAGACTTTGTAAACATATATTAAAAGCAAAAATAAAATAAATATTTTTGCATAAGTTTGTTGTATATAAAGTGCTATATGATGTTAAGGCAAGGGGAGCCAGTATACAGATGAAAGATTTTGCTAAAAAATAGGGTATTTTTGCCACTCACCAAATATCTACAAGTTTAAAGTTACTCTCAGACATACACAGAGTCCATCTCCTTAGAAAAAAATGCATTGTTTACTCTATACAATGAAATGTTGATAAGTAAATAGCATATTTTGAAAAAATCTTGTTTGTAAAATACTTACTGTCTGGGTTTGAAAGAAATGTGCTTACCTTTAAAATTACGTGTCATGTCAGCAACATTACTTATGTCAGTGTGTTGCAACAAACATAATAAGCACAATATGCATATGAATCTGATTACAAAAAGATCCTCTGACACATCTAAAAATGCCTGTTTGTTACTTGCCAGTTTTGGGAAAGAATTCGGGATTATTTTGTTCTTGAATATTGTTAAGTTTTTCTTGCATGCTGTCTTTTCCATGATTCAATGTTAGTTGTTTTATTGATTTATAAATACAAATTTGTTGTTTTGACCTAAAAAGAACTTTCCAAGAGTGTTGATCCTGATATTTCATTTATCCATTGCTGCAGGTTTTTTATACTCATTTGCAATTTGTAACAGTGATCAACATAAATGTAAATTTTAATTCAAATCAAATGAAAGTTTAGCAGGTGTAATAAGAATAAAATTCACGGGCAATAGACTTTTATTTGTATTTGTTGAAATTTTGGGGCCATGCTCCTGTAAAACAAAAAAACAATTTCCAAACAAATTGTCTTATGAATTTTTATGTGTTTTTTTTGTGTGGATAATATAAGTTATCAAAATTTAACCAGTATGCTTGGTCTATCAATATAGTATAAAATGTTGTTTTATTCTTCTATACTTGTTAATTTCCTGAAAATAATACAAGTTGACAGATTTAAATACATGTTAAGAAATTGGTACAAGAAAAGAAAGTATGCACACAACAAACCCTTTTTCTTTGAGAGAAAGGCTCTTTCTCCTAAATAATTTATTTCATATGATGCAATTTTCCATTAATTTAAAGCTAAATTCAGAAAATTTCTTCCCTTCCATCAGTTTTGTTGGTTATTTGTTCCCCCAAAATTAAAGCCAGCTCCCTTCCCCAAATCATGAGAAAAAGCCCTGCAAAGTTCTGATTGGTCATTTCACATATTTCTATTTAAGGCGATTTCTTGGAACCCGAGAGCATAGAACGTTTCTTCCAGTCAACCATTCGGTTCCTGAGTGGGGCCTACACAGCCAGACACAAGAAGAAGGGTTCAGTACTGGATATATCAGAGGCCTACAAGATTGTCTGGGATCAGATCTCACAGACGTGGTTCATCAGCATGCAAGGTATGTAACAAGGGTTTGGTACTGGATATCTTAGTGGCTTACAAGATTATCTGGGATCAGATCTCACAGATGTGTTTCATCAGCATGCAAGGTATGTAAGAAGGGTTTGGTACTGGATATCTCAGAGGCTTAGTCGCCTACAAGATTGTCTGGGATCAAATCTCACAGACGTGGTTCATCAGCATGCAAGGTATGTAAGAAGGGTTCACTACTGGATATCTCAGATGCCTAAAAGATTGTCTGGGATCAGATCTCACATACGTGGTTCATCAGCATGCAAGGTATGTAAGAAGGGTTCGGTACTGGATATCTTAGTCGCCTACAAGATTGTCTGAGATCAGATCTCACAGATGTGGTTCATCAGCATGCAAGGTATGTAAGAAGGGTTCGGTACTGGATATCTCAGAGGCCTACATGATTGTGTAGGATCAGATCTCACAGACGTGGTTCATCAGCATGCAAGGTATGTAAAAAGGGTTCAGTACTGGATATCTCAGAGGCCTAAAAGATTGTCTGGGATCAGATCTCACAGACGTGGTTCATCAGCATGCAAGGTATGTATGAAGGGTTTGGTACTGGATATCTCAGAGGCCTACAAGATTGTGTGGGATATGATCTCACAGACATGGTTCATCAGCATGCAAGGTATGTAAGAAGGGTTCGGAACTGGATATTTCAGAGGCATAAAAGATTCTAAGATCAGATCTCACAGACGTGTTTCATCAGCATGCAAGGTATGTAAGAAGGGTTCGGTACTGGATATCTCAGAGGCCTACAAGATTGTCTGGGTTCAGATCTCACAGACGTGGTTCATCAGCATGCAAGGTATGTAAGAAGGGTTCGGTACTTGATATCTCAGAGGCTTACAAGATTGTGTGGGATCAGATCTCACTGACGTGGTTCATCAGCATGCAAGGTATGTAAGAAGGGTTCAGTACTGGATATCTCAGAGGCCTAAACGATTGTCTGGGATCAGATCTCACAGACGTGGTTCATCAGCATGCAAGGTATGTAAGAAGGGTTCGGTACTGGATATCTCAGAGGCCCACAAGATTGTCTGGGATCAGATCTCACAGATGTGGTTCATCAGCATGCAAGGTATGTAAGAAGGGTTTGGTACTGGATATCTCAGAGGCCTACAAGATTGTGTGGGATCAGATCTCACAGAAGTGGTTCATCAGCATGCAAGGTATGTAAGAAGGGTTCTGTACTGATATCTCAGAGGCTTACAAGATTGTCTGGGATCAAATCTCACAGACCTGGTTCATCAGCAAGCAAGGTATGTAAGAAGGGTTCGGTACTAGATATCTCAGAGGCCTAAAAGATTGTCTGGGATCAGATCTCACAGACGTGGTTCATCAGCATGCAAGGTATGTAAGAAGGGTTCGGAACTGGATATCTCAGAAGCCTACAAGATTGTGTGGGATCAGATCTCACAGACGTGTTTCATCAGCATGCAAGGTATGTAAGAAGGGTTCGGTACTGGATATATCAGAGGCCTACAAGATTGTCTGGGATCAGATCTCACAGATGTGGTTCATCAGCATGCAAAGTATGTCAGAAGTGTTCTGTACTGGATATCTCAGAGGCTTACAAGATTGTCTGGGATCAGATCTCACAGACGTGGTTCATCAGCATGCAAGGTATGTAAGAAGGGTTCGGAACTTAATGTTTCAGAGGCCAAAAAGATTGTGCCTAGTTTCATCCCAGATTAGCCTGTGCAGTCTGTACATGCATGAAATGACATTTTGACTTGATACTACAGTCAACTCTTATTGGCTCGAATTTGCGGATGGCTTGAAGTTTTATCAAAGGAACAATTTTTGTATTGCTATACATGTGTATACTCATAATATTTTTTGCTGCTTTATTCGACTTTAAGATAGTTGAATTTTCTGATGGCTGAAAGTGTTTTCTAATTCCTGATCAAATAAAGAAAAGTAAAGTTGTTAATTGATTCGGCGCACTTGATTAGTGTCATGCAAAAACTGATTTTACAGTTGCGAACGTGTTATCAACAAATTTGTGAATTGGTTTGAGTAAAATATTGCATTGACACTTTGTTTGCGAACTTGTGCTTTTGTAGAAACATTTTTCTTGCAATTTGTGCTAAAACACAACGTAACAAGTATATGTGCATAAAGTAGTTATCAGGTACCACACATATTGTCATCCTATCAATCTTGAAATAAAAAATAATAGTGTTGTTTAATTTGTATTTGGTTTGTTAATTTCTATATTTATTCTAAGAAAGTGTGTTTTATAATTAAAGTTTAGAAAGCCTATGCATGTTTATATCAGCTCAGATTCTTACCTGTAAGTGTGCTTCATAAAAATGTGTTGAACTTCTATACATTGTTATTACTTGTATTATATTTGTTTTTTTATAACTGTTTTGAAAAATATATTTATTAATACAAATATGAAATAGATATTTGGTTCATGTTATTTCATAGCAGTTAGCAGTTTGAAGCTAAGGCATTATACAAACTCTTCCACAGAAGATTGAAATATGTTGCAGACAATTCTAAGTAAGCACATCACATTAGGAATTGTTTGCCTAAAGTTCAGATGGCTCAAAGTTCTCGTGTTCTCATTTCAGTCCCTGCGACTTGGAGCCATCCACATCTTACTGTTATGTAATGCTTGTTTCATTGGGCTTTTTTAGCATTTTCTGAGTGCATTCCCAAATACCAGGAGCTCCCAGGGCTGATATTGAAGGCAGGGTGGCTGCCGTCCTTGCTCAAGGTCATTGCTGATGTCAAAGGTGAGGGAGCGAAATTTGTTGAAGTTCAATTATTTTTTACCAACCTATTCTTAAAAAAATAGATTTGAGCTTCTCTGTTGGAAATTGGTTTAATTGCATGTGAGTAGAATGTCATCCCTGATTAGCCTGTGCCTTCTGCACAGGCTAATAAGGTACGAAACTTTCCGTTTTTATGATATTTTTCTTTTTAATGAAGTAATATTAGCTAAAATCCAGTTTTGACAGAAAATGTTCCTGATAGAAGACTTTTTTTGACAGAGCGTGAATGAATTCTATCTGCCTGATAGAAATATGGTGATTATCAATGAAGCTTATGTCATTCTTAATGAATAATGCTATAATGTTTTAAATAAACTTGGAAATTCTTCAGCCTGGGGATCAATCCTCTAACCTCCTGATTGCATGGCGAACGCCTTATCCAAAACACCAACATAACATTTTTGGTATTTCTATGATTTTTTTCTTGGAAAACTGGGCTTAATGCATCTGTGTAAAGTGTCGTCCCAGATTAGCCTGTGCAGTCTGCAAAGGCTTATCAAGGACAAAACATTCCGTTTAGACTGTATTTAGTTTAAAATAGACTCCCTTTAAATAAAAAATTATGTTTAAGTAGAGAGTTTCGACCATGATTAGCCTGTATTCCTGCAGGCTTTTCTGGGATGACATTTCAGGCACATGCACAACTGCTTCTTTACCCAAAAGGAGGCTTACAATAATTGTTTTCTTCTTACAGCAAACACGGTAGCGGAGGAGACTAAGAGTTGTTTCCAGATGCTGCTGACGGCTGTCGCCAAGGACAACAAAGCGGCACGAGCTGTGATCAAGGAGAAAGGGGGAGATAATCTAGCTAGGTATGTACACTGAAGCGTCTTCACATAGTCATGCATAAATGTCAGTGTCAGACATGTTAATATGTTATTAAAAGTAAGGTTGTCAGTGTTTTGGTGTCAATGGTCTGTTTACACTAATTAATTTTAATCTTGATATATTCAAATAATGTTTGGTATGTATGTTTTACATCTTAAAATTCAGGTCAGTTTGATCTAGATTACAAATAATAGAATTTTGACAGGAAAATGGATGCCTTAGTTTTGTGGAAAAATAAACATAGTGGGGAGGTTATGTTACAAGTCCAGTTATTATGCCCCCCTTGGAAAAAGAGGGGGTATATTGTATGTTACAAGTCCAGTTATTATGCCCCCTTTTGAAGAAGAGGGGGTATATTGTTTTGCACATGTCTGTCGGTCCGTCCGTCCACCGAATGGTTTCTGGATGATAACTCAAGAACGCTTACGTCTAGGATCATGAAACTTCATAGGTACATTGATCATGACTCGCAGATGACACCTATTGATGTTCAGGTCACTAGGTCAAAGGTCAAGGTAACGGGGACTCCAACCAGTAAAATGGTTTCCGGATGATAACTCAAGAACTCTTACGCCTATGATCATGAAACTTCATAGGTACATTGATCATGACTTGCAGATGACCCCTATTGATTTTCAGGTCACTAGGTCAAAGGTCAAGGTCACGGTGACAAAAAATGTATTCACACAATGGCTGCCACTACAACTGACAGCCCATATGGGGGGCATGCATGTTTTACAAACAGCCCTTGTTTTTAATCCAATTTTACATAAATAATACTTGAAAGATCATTAAAGTGAGTAAATTAAAATGAGAAAATGAGATAGCACGGACATCATGTATCACTAGCACGGACATCATGTATCACTAGCACGGACATCATGTATCACTACACTAGCACGGACATCATGTATCACTAGCACGGACATCATGTATCACTAGCATGGACATCATGTATCACTAGCACGGACATCATGTATCACTAGCACGGACATCATGTATCACTAGCATGGACATCATGTATCACTAGCACGGACATCATGTATCACTAGCATGGACATCATGTATCACTAGCACGGACATCATGTATCACTAGCACGGACATCATGTATCACTAGCACGGACATCATGTATCACTAGCTAGGACATCATAATCATATGACCTACTTAACATTTTTTGTAGGTTCTTCAAATCGAAAGAGCTGACCAATTCACTCAATTCTTAGTAAGCAGAACAATAACAGCATCAACTTGAAGATATCCTGCGGTATGGAACCTGTGGTGGAAAATCCAGAGTCGTCTGGTTTTGATTGGTTAACATTGGTGGAGTTCCATGCATTCTGTCAACAGACTGTCAACCGAAATAACCGAAACTTGGTTTAAAGTCGGTTAAAAAAAAACAACACATAATGTCAGCTTGATTATCTATTTACCATCCCCTTCTTATAACAAGTTAAACAAAATACCAATTACCTGGAGATTTGTTTGAAGACAAGAAACATTTTAAGATACAAACCATCCAACCTTACAGTTATTAATTGTCCGTTTACATTGTATGAATATATAAGGACCATATGTTCTTTATACACTTTTTATGTGTGCATTCAAACCAATTCCTTTTATAATTAAATGTATATTTTTTAGGAATTTTGTATATTTTGTGATTTGTTATTTTTGATGGTTTTGTGTTGTTATTCTTTTCATTTTTGATACATAAGTATATCTAAAGGTTTCAAAACCAAAATAATGATCTTGTTTTGAATGGTCTGTTTGTAAATAACTAAATATCTGTATTTTAAAGCTTTTTATTCTAATGGTTATTATTTTATTATAAATATTGGAGAATGACCTGAAGAAAATGGTTGATTAGCTCCCTTCATCTGTGAAGACATTGATGTTGTTTTTGGATTTATGTGTGTGCAGTGTCATTTTGTATTTCAAATCATGGTTGCTGTGATTTTTTTAGCTCACTTGAGCACATAGTGATTAAGTTGAGCTGGTGTGATCACCATGTTTCTGCAGAGCCAGACATTAAATGTTAAGTCATTTTGTCCAGTCAGACTAGTGCCCTAAGATTTCACTTGTCCAGTCAAACTAGTGACCTAAGATTTCACTTGTCCAGTCAAACTAGTGCCCTGAGATTTCACTTGTCTAGTCAAACTAGTGCCCTAAGATTTCACTTGTCCAGTCAAACTAGTGCCCTAAGATTTCCCTTGTCCAGTCAAACTTGTGCTCGAAGATTTCACTTGTCCAGTCAAACTAGTGCCCTAAGATTTCACTTGCCCTGTCAGACTAGTGCCCAAAGATTTCACTTGTCAAGTCAAACTAGTGCCCTAAGATTTCACTTGTCCAGTCAAACTAGTGCCCTAAGATTTCACTTGTCCAGTCAAACTAGTGCCCTAAGATTACACATGTCCACACCAACAAGTTTCTTGTCCTTACATTTAAATGTTATGAAATATGCTAAGTTAGTTAAGGGGGCAATTTTCCTTATGGGGCTATAGTGAAAACCCATGAACACTGTAGAAGTCTTATTTTTTGTCCGATCTTGGTTAGATCATTTATTCCAATAATTTCTGTGCCTAGTTTGAAATCTTATCTGGATCTTATCTGCTCAAAAGAAGGACCACCAGGGGACAGGCAATTTTCCTTATAGTAAAACCCTGTGAACACTAGAAATCTATATATTCGTTTGCAATCATGAAACTTGCTCAGAAAATAGTGCTGATGTCTCAGTTGAATTGGGAAATGGTTTTGATCTGTTGAAAAATATGGCTGTCAGGGGGTGGGGGTGGGGCAGTTTACATTTTATGGCTATAGTGATGCGCAACCAGTTCAGTAATGTTACGGTCCTCTGGTCACAGGTGAGCACCCTCCGGCCTTTGGCCCTCTTTTTATAACTATTGAATAACTTCCTGTTGAACTGCGCATATAGAAAATCATTTATCATGTACATAAAACAATTTGTGTCTATGTGATTAAAAATCGTGATATAATATTTACTTAAGGTTGAATTATATCACATGTCTGTTTGATACATGCCCAACTTAAATGAATTACACAGAAATAGCATTGTGTTTGTTCTATGCAATTATGCCACCATAGTAAACTAGTAATAGATAAGTAAGCATGTGCTAAACATTTTATGGCATGTTATAAACCTGATATGAAGTTCAGCTATATCCATAAAAGGGACACAATGTGAAAATGAACATCCTGTTGGTTTTTATGTGTATTTTATGTAAAGTTATTTAATACATTTATTTTAAGCATTATAAAAATATGTCAGTATGTATTCTATTGAACTGTGTATCTTTTTCAATCAATGACAGTGATTCCATGAGAAATTATATTTTAAAAAGTTTCCTAAGTAGTTCTCAAATAAAGAAAGCCCTCTTATGTCAATAGTTTTTGTAAAACATTGACACAATTTTTATGCCCCCGAAGGAGGGCATATAGTGATTGGACCGTCCGTCCGTCTGTCCGTCACACTTTGCGTTTAGGTTTCGAAAAAAGCTCATAACTTCTATGTCCCTTGAGATATAACCTTCATATTTGGTATGCATGTGTATATGGACAAGGCCTTTCCATACGCACAAAATTTTGACCCCTGTGACCTTGACCTTGAACTTAGGGTCTGCGTTAAGGTTTCGAAATCTGCGTTTAGGTTTCGAAAAATGCTCATAACTTCTATCAAAGCGTTAATAGGGGGCATATGTCATCCTACAGTGACAGCTCTTGTTATTTATTTTTTATGTCCTCCGATCGAAAGATCGGGGGTATATTGTTTTTGGCCTGTCTGTCTGTCATTCATTCATTGTGTGTGTCCCAAAACTTTAAATTTTGTAATATTGAAGATAGCAACTTGATATTTGGCATGCATGTGTATCTCATGGAGCTGCACATTTTGAGTGGTGAAAAGTCAAGGTCATCCGACAAGGTCAAAGGTCAAATATCATTGTATTTTTCTTTTCTTAAACTTTATCCTTCGTTAAAGTTTGGTCATAACTGTTGTAACTGAGTATTGAAGATAGCAACTGTTGTAACTAAGTATTGAAGATAGCAATTTGATATTTGGCATGCATGTGTATCTCATAGAGCTGCACATTTTGAGTGGTGAAAGGTCAAGGTCATCCATCAAGGTCTATGGTCAAATTTATGGCTTCAAAGCGGCGCAATAGGGGGCAATGTGTTCTGACAAACACATCTCTTGTTTCGGATTGGTATGATGTTGTTGATTTTTCCATTTTTACCCTGTTTTGTAAATAAAGACTTGCTGAATACATGTGTGATTTTTGTGTACATTTACCATAACACATATGTCCAGAATATATCATAGAGAAGGTGTTGGAAACATCGTCATTAGCTCTCCTGGACACAAAGTGGGCAAGGTTTGCTAACGTGATCACCCAATGTCCGTCGTCATGGTCATCATTTTCAGCTGTTACTACCCTTGAGCCACTTGTCTGCTTTTATGGTATTTTTAGTTTCATGGAAGTCCCTCCTTAATGAAAATCAAGTTTAGGCAGAAAGTGTCGTCCCTGATTAGCCTGTGTGGACTGCACAGGCTAATCTGGGATGACACTTTACGCACATGCATTTAGCCCAGTTTTCTCAGAACAAGGCTCATATCATGGCGTGGTACAAATCTTGGGCTGGTGCGTCCAAAAACTGGGTCACCAGGTCAAATCTTTGAAAAACATTGTACCCCTCTAGAAGCCACATTTATAACTCAATCTTGAATAGACTTTCAAAATGTTTATCTTGACAATATCAAGACTGAACTTGAATCTTGATCATGTGGGTCAAAAACAAGGTTTCCAGGTCAAATCTTAACAAATACTTGTCACCACTCTTATGGGCACATTCATGAATAATTTTTCAGGAATCTTGAGCCGAATGTTTATCCTATTGATATGAAGGCCATCTGTTTCAAATTGGGCCAAAAAAAGCATCAGGTTGAACCTTCAATAATTGGTGTCTTAGAACGTGAGTGTTTAATGGTCATCTTGACCCGCTTGTTTAACTTGTGACATGATAATGAAATCTGACAAAATAAAATCAACAAATTACGTTTTATACATTTAACCAGAAAATCATGAATATAGAATATACATACAGTATCAAGGCAATATGAAATAAGTGGTAAACAGTGGAGTACACATAAAATAGTTTTTATGAAGAACAAGACAAAAGATGAAATGATGGGTTTTGAAAAAAAATTGTCCAGTTTAGGTAGTACATGATTCAGAAAGTGTGTTCTGCATGACAAGTTGTCCGAGGTTGTGTGTTATAGCATTAACCCATTTATGCCTAGTGAAATCTGCACAGGCTAATCAGGAACGACACTTTCCACACTAACTGGATTTTCGCGTAGAAAAGACATATTTTAAAAGAAAAAGACAATAAAACTGGAGAGTGTCGTCAATGATAAGCCTATGCGGACTTCAAAGGCTTATCCGTGAATACACTTAACGCACATGCACACTGCCCCATTGTCACCAGAGCGCAACTAAAGTATAAACACGTTTTGGAGGTTACCCAACCGGGCTAGGGCGGCTACATCGAAGCCGGTGTCGATGTTCGATTTTAGCGACGGAACCTTAGCCGTCAAGAGGAAACCTTCGTCGGCATACCACGCAAAGACGAACTTCAATTCCTGCAGTGGTGAGGGCGAGTGAAATGAGCGAAATGTACATACGACATAACATAGTAGTGGACTGAGTTAAGTTAACGGCGGTGAACTTTGTAATCATGTGCTCTGTGTAAATGTCTTAAGTAAACTGACTCTTAATTTAACTAGCATTACGAGTTTTTAGAAACTCGTTATAGATGTGTGTTAAACGTATGTTGTATTTAAGGAAAAAGATGTATGACTTATCAAAAGTAAAGTAACAGCATCACAACATATCGATTAAAGTTAAAGAAAATAATTTCAATATTGTACACTCAATGAGTTTTTTACGAAGTTCACGAGTACCCTCCCCGCCTAAAATACTAAGCGCGAGCACCGGGAGTATGTCTTGGAACCACTGCCTTAGATAAATAGAACCGCGTTGTTCTCCAGTAGGAAAACTGGGCTTACCGTAAAGCATATGCGTTAAGTGTCGTCCAATATTAGTCTGTGCATGCCGCACATGCTACTCCGGGACGACACATTCCCCTACACTGGGTTTTCGTTTAGATAAGATCGCAATAAAAAAATATATAGTCTAACAGCGGAAAGTGTCATCCCTCATAAGCATGCACGCACTGCATAGGCTAATTTAGGATAACACTTTACGCACATGCAAAAAGTCAAGTTTCCCAGAACAAGGCACAATCCGATATTGGACGACTTCTAAACAATAGATCTGCGATTTTTATATATATTTTTTTAATTTTATTTTTTAATTTAAGGTATGTGTGATTTTATTATGTCTATAAAAAGTTCATGCTTGGGTAGCGGGAAAAGAGAATACCAATCATTGTGATCGCCGGATTTTATACATGTGTATGTAAAATTGTAGGACTCACTTCAACCAAACGCACGTAGTTCTCTTTGTCCGAAGCCTGTCCGCCTCTGGAGCCCGGGTACTCCCAGTCAAGGTCAATTCCATTGAATCCATAGCGACGGAGAAAGGTCAAGGTCGACTCAATGAACGTGCGTCTGTTGGACCCAGAAGAGAACATTCTTGTGAACTCTGCACTTCCGGCATTCCATCCACCCACCGAAATGAGCGTCTTCAGACCAGTGTTGTTTTTTCTTTAGAGAGTTGAATAGTTTAATCCTACCATGGGAAGAAAACGGTTTAAGGCAAATAACTTAAAATAAAATAACGTATTATGCGTTTCTGGCAGATCTTTTTTATTAAGATGGCTTACGACTGTCTTATACTAGAAACAATAATCACAAGCCTATGCACATTTAAATTATATGTAATTTTTATTACAATAACTACCCAAAGTAACCCATGCGGCTTTTTATTAATTTTGAATGATTGGACGATAAAAGAGCAATGAATAACTTACATTTGGTCGTCATTACGCCGCTCGACTGCCTGCACTTGGTTGTCCACCAATTTAGCGTGGGCGTATATAAGATGCGTGCAGAGGTTTGGGTGAATGTTAGTTGGGGTGTAGCGCCCGACCCCAGGGCGATACTGGGACCAGTTGGTATAGTAACACACCCTCTTGTAGTCCACATCTTCGGTACTTTGGTAGAAATCTTCGACAAATCTGGCTGAAATCAAATGGTTCTACTATTAAAGGGGCTTTTTCACAGATTTTGGCATGCTTTGAAGTTTGTCATTAAATGCTTCTATTGATAAATGTAAACATTTGCTCTAAAAAGCTCCAGTTTAAAATAAAGAATAAAAAAAAATTAAAAAAGAAAAAAGTAACCCTTAACAGGGTTCGAACCACTGACCCCTGGAGTTCTGGAGTAAAAAGTCTACAATTTAGACCCCTCAACCATTCTTCCGCATGCAATGTAAGCTGTATTTTATACTATATGTCACGGTACCGAACTTAAGCGGGACTGGTGGAATGATGTGTGGCGGCCCGGTTAACTCAGTCGGAAGAGCACTCGCCCTGTAAGCGAGGTGTCCCGGGTTCGAGTCCCAGACTGACTGCACACTTTTCACCACCCGGCGACAATGGCGCCAAACGTGGGGTCCGTGACACTAGCAGTTCTCCATAGAACCTTCCCGTGGGTTTGTCGGGATCAGTATTTCACTGTTCCTTGTGACTCGAATTCGAGGACGAATTCCAACTTGGCAGGGGAGAATGTCACGGTACCGAACTTAAGCGGGATGGGTGGATAAATGTGTGGCGGCCCGGTTAGCTCAGTCAGGAGAGCACTCACCCTGTAAGCGAGGTGTCCCGGGTTCGAGTCCCGGACTGGCTGCACACTTTTCACCACCCGGCAACATATATATAAGCAATCCTCGTACTTTCACAAAATATAACGACAACAACAGAATTCTCCAAATTTTTCAATCGTTTCGCGTTGCAACGCATTATAATTTTAAGTTTTTTTTTAAATCGTCAAAACATGCATATAATGGCTATATTAGAGCATGGTAAATATTCAGTATTACTGTTTCCTCACAGATATCATAACTAAATCGAAAATATACGAAAATATACGAATCTGAAACAACTTTTTTTAAATTTTGTCAATTTACCAAAACGTGAAAAGGCCCCTTTAATGTATTGTTTATTTGATCTTGGAATAAATGTTTTCACAGTTAATCTGTTGTTGATAATGATTATAACTATAATATTTACAGCATCATCATCATCATCATCATCAGCAGCAGCAGCAGCAGCAGCATTCTTCTCCATTAATATTTTTAACATGGCTTTTACCATTAAATTGTTATTATTGTTATTATTATTATTATTAAAATAATAATAATTATTATTATTAAAATAATTATAATTATTGTTTTTGTTGTTATTAATACTGTAATTATTATTATTATTAATATTATTAATATTATTTATTACAACTTTTAACATGCAAAGCACTATCAAAGTCACATATTTCAGCGCTTTCATTCTAGCTATATTCATTCTTTTTATTTTGAAATCGAAAATTGTATTTCTTTTGTCCCACTTTTCACGTAGTAATTCTTTAAATCTGATTATTTAAATGGGTCTCTTCTTACTGGTAGCGTTTATCTAAACAATCACTGTTTCGAACCAAACTACACTAACATTTCAATCAAATTTATACTCACTGTTTCGTTGATAATAGTGTGGACATGGACAAATAAGTGGCCCGTTTTCCTAATCGCAAAAAAATCTCTTCCTTCCTGTACCGTCAAGACTGATTCATACAAAACATTAAATGTCCATTGAACACGCACTTACAAGCATGATTCGAATGTGTCTTTTGGCTTCGCACGTATTCTTATACATTTTAATACATATGGAAAGCCCTTGGTGACCCCCGATTAAATATATTAAATAAGTATTTAATAACTATCGGGATTTTCGCGGAACTCTCACTTTCCGTCTGTCTGTCTGCCTGTCTGCCTGTCTGCCTGTCTGCCTGCCTGCCTGCCTGCCTGCCTGCCTGCCTGCCTGCCTGCCTGCCCGCCCGCCCGCCCGCCCGCCCGCCGCCCGCCCGCCCGCCCGCCCGCCCGCCCGCCCGCCCGCCCGCCCGCCCGCCCGCCCGCCCGTCCGTCCGTCCGTCCGTCCGCCTGTCTGTCTTTAATCATATTTTATTTCCGAGAGCAAATAATGACACTATTACACATGTGTATATTTGGATCATAAAGAAATATTGGAATAAGGATTAGACACTAATTGCTACTTCATTATCGAGGGTCTATGCCTTGGGATAGTATATCCTCCCTAGAAGCTGATAAGAAATCATTAAAAGACTAAGTAGTATATCTCCAATCACAGTCCATCAGAAGTAATTTAGTGTTTGTAAATATTGAAGAATCAGCCACAGAAACAAACATCGAAACAGAATCTAAACTAAAAACCTTTCTTGTTTAAAGATGCAGATTGCGAAGGATTATGTTAATCAAATAGTGCTCGAAAGAGTTCACAGAATGGGTACCAGCCGGAATGGAAACCCAAGAAGCATTGTGGCGAAGTTTCATGAGTTTAAGGACAGAGAGTACGTACGTAAGCAGGCGAAAACGTTGAAGGGGACTCGTTTCTATGTAAATGAACAGTACCCTAAGGAGATAGCAGACAAAAGGAGAAAGCTTGTACCCCAGATGAAAGCGGCTAAAGAGCAAGGGAAGAAGGCCTGGATATTCTTCGACACGCTATACATCGACGGTCGTCCAATAAGAGACTAGGGCTTCCAGGGAGGTGATGTGCGGATCCTTAGCTGGAATGTAAATGGGCTTTCCGGCCAGAAAATGGACGATCCTGATTTTTCAGAACTTATATCAAGCCAAGATATTATTTTCTTGTTTGAGACATGGGCTTCAGAAACCACTGACATCAATCTGTCTTCCTTTGATAGTTACAATTATTTTCGTAAGTTCCAACATAGAAATGCAAAAAGAAATAGCGGTGGTGTAGCTTTATATATACATGAACGAATTAAAATTGGTGTAGAAATATTAACTCATGAATACGATTCCATTATCTGGTTAAAACTCTGTAAACATTTCTTTCACTTAGAAAAAGATATTTATTTGTGTGGTGTTTATATTTGGCCTGAGGGGTCACCAGCATACAACATTATTGATGTTGATTTTTTCGATAATTTAGAAAATGATATAACAGTTATAATATTGAGGGTCCGGTTTTTATTACAGGTGATTTAAATGCCAGAGTTGGCCAAAAAGACGATTTTATAGTGTTTGACCAATGTGTTGATTTTCTTGATTGTGAAAATTACATTCCTGATAATTTTCTTAGCAGGGCCTCAATGGACAAAACATGTAATACGTTTGGTTGCAAACTGGTTGACCTATGTAAATCTTTGGATATGCGATTTGTTAATGGGATGTTATTTGATGATTGTAACAAAGGTTCATTCACATTTGCGTCACGTAACGGTACTTCCCCTATTGATTATGTACTAGCACGTGAATGTCACTTTACTCTGATCACTGATTTTGCGGTGTTAAATTTTAACCAGTTGAGCGATCACGCACCATTGTATTTTGCTGTCAAGTGTAATAATAACCTATTGTCAAAACATGAATATGTTGAAACCAAATATAGATGGAATGATTTTAAAAATGGCTTATTGTCGATTACTGAACAATTAGACAATTTAACATCAAGTATTGACTCAACTTGTATAAATGACGTTGTAAATCAGTTTTCATGTCTCTTGAACGACGTTGCTGAACCACTTTTTGCAAAATCTTTTACAAATCGTAACAACAGTTATTTTGCACCGTCGTCAGTTGCCAAGCAAGCAGAATGGTTCGATAGCGATTGTTTACAAGCCAGACTTATATATGACGAATCTTTACGTATTTTTAATCAGCGTATGACGCCTGCTTCTCGAGAATATTTGTGTGCTTGTAAAAGTCGTTATAAGAAATTAATTTCACAAAAAAAGAAAAAATTTGAGTCAAAAAAATTAAAGGATATCGAAAATTTAAAATAGAGCAAACCTAGGGATTTTTGGAAATATTTTACCAAAAAGAAAAAGGATCATATCGATGCCACTATATGTTTGGACGATTTTTATAGATTCTTTTCAAACTTAGAACAAGATATTTTTCAGTTGCCCAACGAAACTGTAGAAACTTTTTGTACGAGTCACGATTTTAATGCAGATGCCGATTTTAATGACGAATTAGATTTTCCTATATCGATTGATTAAGTTAAGAAAGAAATCAAAAGATTAAAACGAAATAAGGCACATGGTATAGACTGTTTACTAAATGAGTATTTTATTGAATGTAATGATATTCTCTCGCCATATATTTGTAAAATATTCAATGCGATATTAGTGTCGGGTGTTTCTCCGGAAAGTTGGGCGGGTGGAATTATTATTCCACTGTTCAAAAAAGGCGATCGTTGTTCTGTTGCAAATTACAGAGGTATCACTTTATTAAGTTGTTTTTCAAAGTTATTTACAACTATATTGAATGTTAGAATTACGTCATTTTGTGAAAAATATAACCTCATTTCCGATGCACAGTTTGGTTTTCGTAAAGATTTGTCCGCTGCGGATGCCATATTTTCCTTATTGTCTGTTGTCCAACATTATTTGAATAACTAATAATAATTGATTTAATTATCTCGGTTGTGTTTTTAAATATACTGGGAATTTTGCTACAAATAATTAGTTCTTAATTGGTAAATCTTTAAAAGCTTTAAATATTTTGTTACATAATCTAAAAAAATATCCTTTCAGTCCAAAGTCATGTTTTGAATTGTTCGATGCTTTTGTAGGTTCTACACTTAATTATGCGTCCGAAGTTTGGGGTTTTACCAAGTCAAAAGATATTGAACGTGTGCATTTAAAATTTTGTAAAGCAATACTAAATGTAAGGAAATCAACTGCATCTGTAGGAGTATACGGCGACTTGGGGCGATTACTTTTATATATATCCAGGTATACGAGAATAATATCGTATTGGTGTAAGATTTTGCAGAGCGATAATATAATTATTTCATCTTTGTATCATAGAGCTTTAGAAGATTGTAAACTAGGTCACTCTAACTGGGTGTCCTGTGTTAAGAAACTTCTAGATGATTTTGGGTTTTCTGGCGTATTTTTAAACCCAGAAAATGTATGTAGTTCTTTTCCTTTCATATTTAAGGAGCGGGTTATAAGTAATTTTATTAAAGAATGGCAATGGTTATTACTGCGTAGTCCAGTTTTAACAGATTACGCTCATTACAAAACTAACTTTGCCTATGAAAACTACCTTGATATATTGCCTGTTAACCTGAGGACATTTGTTACACGCTTTAGGATTTGTGCACACTCATTAAGAATTCATACGGGCCGTTATGGCTCTAGTAATATACCAAGAAACGAAAGATACTGTTTGTATTGTGGTAGTCGCGATCTAGAAGACGTGTACCATTTTATATGTATTTGTCCATGTTACAATACTGTAAGGAGAAGATTCCTTGATAGAAAATTTTACGTTAGACCTATTCAATTCGTTAATGGGATCTGTTAACGCATCTGTTCTTTAAAATGTTGCTAACTATATCAAATATGCACTAGATATCAGACAATCTGTTACTGTGTAATACATGTACATCACTCTCCATGTGTATGTTACGTAGTCTGTACACTGTATTTGAATCAATATTTGTTTTTTTGTTAAAAACATTACCTTAAACATTACCTAAACAAACTGACCACTGATTTATTGTATTTAATCACACTATTTTCTAGATTATCTACTCTGTACCGATCTCGAATAAAATGTTTGTCTTGTCTTGTTGTAAAGTATAAACATGTTATCAAGGTGACAGATCTAATTTACCAAATATACAGTAGATAACACATTTTCAAACGCAATAATAATAATAATAATAATAATAATAATAATAATAATAATAATAATAATAATAATAATAATAATAATAATAGTAATAATAATAATAATAATAATAATAATAATAATAATGATAATAATAATAATAATAGTAAGTAAAATATTTTATACGGTAAAGGATAGGATTAAGTATAGTAATAACTCATGTCGAGCAAAAAATGTTACATAGTTACTAATCGCTTTGTCGTATTAATATATCTATGAAATTCGTTAAGAATGGAGCCTTTTATGGAGGTATTATTTTCATTGTTTAATTAAGGCTTATTAAGAGTAGCAGCTCACATATCAATGGATGAAATGATCGAAGTGCAGTAAAAAAAGCTACTCGCTGCAAACGTTAAGAAGGACATTGAAAGAAGTAATGCGCAACATTTTCTAGCTCATTTTTGCATGCACATAGGGATGTGTTTGCTTTTGCGAAACTTTGATATCTTCCGCCAGAGCTATTGTCAATTAAACAACGAACACAAAGTGTGTGTGTGGGCGGGGGGGGGGGGGGCTAAAAATCGCGCGGAACTTGGTAGAAATGGGGGGGGGGGCTAAAAATCGCGCGGAACTTGGCAGAAATTGTATTGAAATTGTCAATCTATCGACTTTGCTAGTACGAGTTATTTTTCAGGAACGATTATAAATGTGTATTGGATCGACCATAAAGCAGAACATGACAAGATTTAATTGTGATATAAATTATTTTACATTGGATGATGCAAATATCATTTTAACGTATCAGTGAAGTTATGTCAAATACGGACAGTAGAACATATGGAGAGTGCTAACTGAAGCCGCACATTACAGAGAACCCTGGAGTACTGTTGCCGAGGCCACTGTGCTAAACAAGGAATTGAAGGGAATACGCCAAGTAAGGCAAGTACTTATGTGTTTAACCATTGTAAGCCGGGAAATTGTCGTCTGCTAAAATGTCGTCTGCTCAATTTCTAAAATTAGCATTTTCTTTGATTTTGTTTTCAAAGAATATTATCAGAATAGCAAACAGTTTTGATCCTGATGAGACGCCACGTTCTGTGGCGTCTCATCTGGATCCAAACTGTTTGCAAAGGCCTTTAAAATTCGGTTCCAGCGCTGGAAGGGTTTATAAGATATCATTGGTTCAGGTTTCCACACACATTTTAATAACATGTTTCAATATATGAAGCGAGATATAAAATAATCAAATCAACGATTGCATAAAATAGTTAACTGTTAATGAACGAACTCTTATCTGATGTGTTGGTCGTTCTTAACGGAAGAAACCTGTTTATCAAGTTTGACATTTTTTTATTGTTTTATCAGATCTCAAACAAGTAGGACGATGTTTCGTACTTATACGGATATATTAATTTGATTTATCAGTTCTAACACAGACAGGCCGATATCCTACTGTACACGGATCTGGGACCTCGCCGGGGTGGTTTCTACTTCCTAATATGATGGTTTACACCGATATTGCGCTCGAATTACAAGTATATACATTGTATAAGTGAAGTAAGGGCCTACGGGGTCGTTAGTTTCCTTCGAGATCTTTGATATATTTCATGATAAGATTAAAATATACAAAATACTCATTATGCGAAGATTTTTTCAATATAAACCCAGACAACACAAAGTCGTTGATGAGTCAATTTGAACAATGAAGTACATCTTGACCTATGAGGTTATATTTTTACCTCTTAATTACTTATATCTTCCATTAAGGACGTTTATATAGGATTTGGCATGATTTGTCATAGTATAGGCCCTACGATATTTTATTAAACGAGTTCAGGAATTGTACTAGCGCATTTCCTGGACGAGTTTAATAAAATATGGTATGAAATGACAATGAGTGTCAGATCTTTTTATCACATGCTTTTAAATGAGCAAATTTAATAAATATTTACGCAAACATAATGATAAATCCCGAATGTTGTTTATATTTCGTGACGTCATTTGACGTTGCAACGTCATTTCAGCAAAATAACAAAATGCGATTGGTCAATCGAACGAACATAAGCCAATGAAAACGTTTAAAAAGTATAAATATACACATGTGTAAGATAAAAATATGATTATGTAATGGTTATATTACATGGGAAACAGGGTATAGCATGTGGTAAAAGGATAAACGATCGTTTCCAATTAAATGTCCTTTATTTATTTTGTCGTTAAAGCTAAAAAAAGGCAACGATCTTGTCTTGTTGATTTAAAGTCAAAGGCATAAAAGAGGAAAAATATAAATATTCTTCATTCCGTTCGAACGCAATCCCACAAACACTATCAACAGAGGGGGTAATCACGTGATTGTCACGATGGCAACGTCCATGCCGAGAAGTTCCTTTTCGCCGTTTTATACGCTTTATTACTTTTGTTTATTTTGTAAATGACGCTCACTTTCCAGCCATGTCAGGAAAAAGGTGATTGGAGTTTATTTCGTATTTCAATTTGCTTTATAGCTCGACTTTACTCCCCGATTTTTTTTAAGTGGAGCCCTAATTAGTAATTAGGTCATCTCGCCAAGAACGTTTGCAGCGAGTAAAGTCGATATATATAGCGAATATTGCTATGAATTAAACGCCAATAACTTTCTTGTTTATATGGGTGGAAAGTGAGCGGAATTTTAAAAATAATACTAGTAATAACGGGTATAAAACGGCGAAAAATACCTGCCTCGGCATGGACATCGCCGTCTTGATAATCACGTGATTACCCCCTCTGATCAAGATTTAAGATGTTTTAGCATCGGTGACTGCTCAAATCCGTCGTCAAAATGGTGTGTTCGAGCATAGGCGCTCGATGGCAATGTTTATTTTTTTTTTTTATTAATTTATTTATTTTAATTACCCGTTGTTTATTATAAATGCATACATACTAAATCAATAAAAATCTTCCGACAAAACGTCCTCTTAAAAAAAGTTAGTTCGACAATGTACATAGATATTGTTTAAGTCGAACTATCTTTTTGTATTGGGTAGATGCAATTTCGGGTCAAAACCTCCCGATCTCCGCACAGAGTTGTCGTTCCTTGCTCTCACATTCAATCTCTGTCATCACAAGAAAATCCTACCAGATTAATTCGATTTGTTTGTTTAAGAATTATATTACGAAAGTAGTATGGTTTTCTTTTATATTTTGAAAATAGTGTATTAGTTACCCAGCAAACATGAGACGTCTTTTAGACGTCTTTATTTTGTTGTTTTACGGTCGCGACGTCGCCGCCAAATAAATAGAGAATACTAGGTCGGTGCCGAATAAAGCAAAGTTTATTTTGCGAGGCTTAGAAAATCTGAACCACGAGCCTTGGCGAGTGGTTCAGATTTTCGTGCCGAACAAAATAAACTTTGCTTTATTCGGCACCGACCTAGTATTCGATTTATCCCATCAGTTTTCTTAGTCGTAAATTATTTCTTTAAAAATTGAGTAGGAAAATCGAACTACACGGAAAATCCCAAAGTTATTCTAAGCAAACATTGTTTCATTATTTTAATCGTGCCGAGCCTAATTCATTACAAAAAGATCAGTAACTAACCGGTTTTTCTGTTTATCATACCTCTACGTCCCCGATTTTTAAGAAATAATGAAAAAAAAACACTAAACAACTGCAGCTTTAGCGTAAAAGAACATGCATTGTGTCGTATGACGTGTTAATAATGACGTCACGAATACGCGCACTATATATTTGTTAATAATGTTTTTTTTGCTTTTTGAGTTGCATTATGTGTTAAAAATATATTACATCTTGGTATCAAATTGTTTGTTTTGTTGAATCTGATTCGATTTTACTAAAAATGATTTCTTTATAGTTGATTCCGAGTAATATGACAATTCTCCGCCGCGCGTGACAGTTATATTTCAGCACTGCCGAAATAGAGGAAAATTTATTCCACAGTGGTTTGTTTCGACAATGCACGTCTGATTATGGGATAAACAACGTCTTTTCAACGTCTTTTTAGCGATATGATAATAACGTCTTTTAAAAGACGTCAAAAAAGACGTCGAAAAGACGTTTTTTTGGCGTGGAAAATAATGACGTCTTTTAAATTACGTCGAAAAGACGCCTTTTTACAGAGAAAAAAAGACGTCGTTATAACGTAACACTATAAAGACGTCTGAGAAAATTGTAAAATAAACGTCTTTTCAACGTCTTTTTTAGCAACATGATAATAACGTCTTTTTAAAGACGTCGAAAAGACGTGTTTTTAGCGATATAATAATGACGTCTTTTAAATGACGTCGAAAAGACGTCATTTTAACGTTACTGTATAAAGTCGTCTGAAAAAGTCAATGCTTATTATTATTTTTTAGTTTTGATCACGTTTGTTTTCTGTGTTGTGCTGTTTTATAAAGTATTGTTCTAATATGATTATAGGTGCTACCTAATTTACGGGCAAAAGCTTTTTAAGTTTTTTTGATTACTATGTATTTTTAATAAATATATTGACATGATTGTGTTCAAAATATTATAATTGTTGCAATAATTAAGTAATGCATACAAAAAAAATCAATCTTAAAACAAGTTACATGTTCCAAGCTTAAAGATCTAGCATCTTATATATTTTTTGTTTTCTAGCCACAGGAATTTATAGCTGGTTCGGTGTCTGTGGTATAGTGGATGGGGTGTCTGCTAACTGGCTTAGTCACTGGGAGGTCTCTGTATTGATCTCTTAAGTGGGAGCATTCTTTAGATAACCCTAAAGACATACTATGGCGTACCATTTGGGTTGAAAGTCAAGAAGACCTACAAGTAAAAAAGAGAAATGTACGTCAAAGTACAATAATTGTACGTCGACATAAATATAAAGTACACTTCGAAGTATATATTTGTACGTCAAAGTACAATTTGTACTTCGACATACATGTTTGTACTTCGACGTACACATTTTTTGAACAGCCAATCAAAACACTAGTCTCTTGAGCCGCTTTTCCTTCAGATTTATTCATAATAAATGTTTAAAATCTCTTTTTTAATTGAGGACAAAATGAATAAAAATATCAGAATGGCAAAAAACAACACATAGAAGTTTCAAGTATTTAATGCATTGAAATAGATTATTTACAAATTTGAAGAAGATTCAATTGTTACCTTTTTAAAATTAAAATTATTCAGCATATTGTGAGTATTTATTGATCATGCGGGGCGGAGTATCACGACCGTCCAGTGCATTACTGTGTAGGAAATTCCAAACGGTGACCAAACAGTTACCAAGCATTTACGGGATAAATAATGTATTATAACCTCTCCGTTGGTCGTATTTTGTGATAACCATAACTTGCATAAGTCAGAGGTTAATTCCGCCACGCCAGGTCAATAAATACGTACAATATCTATGAGTTAGCGGTCTATAGTCGCATAATTTGGTATAAATTATAATAATAATAATGTTTAATAAATACGCACAATATCTATGAGTAAGCGGTCGATTGTCGCATAATTTGGTATAAATAATAATAATACTTATGTTCAATGTCAAATATTTCTAAAAGCAACAGATGTAAGGTGTCTTCTGATTGGCTAACACTCAAGGGTCGGTGAAAACTGTACGTCGAAGTACATTTCTCGTTCTACCTAGTAGGTCTTGTAGACTTTCGACGTCATGGTACGTCATATAGACACGTACTGTACGTACTACCCAGGAACCAGTTTGTTTCATCAAATGTCTCAATTCAACTTGACAGCTTGCTAAAGCAGTTCCATTTAGCATACAGTACATCTGATGTGTCAAATCAATTTTGAATGACAAATTTGACAGGATTTTTTTAATCCAATAAGTTTTAGACTGCCAAATAACACACACTACGTATTGAAAGCCATACCTGGAGCTTTCGTCTTTATACCAATTACTTCATCAGAAGAATGATTTCTACTGTTGGGAAACGTTAACACCACTAATTGTCTTCTTATTTATTATCAATGTATAATTATGTGTAACAGCATAACAACATACTTGTTTCGCAATTAAAATATTTAATAAATACAGGTATCTTGCAGGTTTCTAATATTCTTTCGCAAACTATTGTTGAATAGTTTAAATTGTGTCGCCACTAAAAAACTAGCCATTTTGTAGCAATTCTAAAATCACAGTCTAAACTGCATACACTTAGCTCTACAGTTACAATTTGAATGCAAATATTAGAATGCATCATGTTATATCATCCATATTTTTATTTAAACATTCAAATAACACATAATACAGTACATATATAAAAAGATATGTGGTATTGTGTGGATATACAAAACACTTCACATCATTTATTTGCACATAAAATGTTACAAAATAAGTAAAACTCATCAACCTACATTTCAAGAATATTTACGTATATGAAATTACAAAGTGGTGTTATTGTATTACCTTTTACAAAATAAACATTGCTGGTTTTGCACTAGCCATAAAACATTTATCATGGATTAGCAAGTAACAACCAATTTATTAATTACACAATAGAACGGAAATCATATTAATTGCATTATGCATTTACTAAACAAGCTATTTGCTACTGTTTAGAATTACACTATCTTACTAAAAATGATCACTGGTACTTAGTGCTTTTACATACTTGTGGTAAGTTTTGTATTACTAGTTTGACAATAATCGGCAGACACTTGTCGATATACAGACAAAATGTGCATGGAAACTTTTAATATTTTTTCAGCATAATTGCCTTCCAATTGTTAATTTAACAACCCTTTGACATTGTTTGCACATCTGATCTTATTATACCACAGCTGATTTTTATTTACAGATAGACATATATAGACTTTTCAAAGTTCTATAAAAGTTCACACATGTTCCATCCAAGTAAACAAACAGAACCAATAAAGATCACCACAGATAATAACTGTGTGTATAGCTTGGAAATTTTGATAGTTCGGGAATCCCTCCTTTGTTGATTTCTGTAAACCAAAACTGTTAGTTTTGCTGGATAGAATGGCTTGTATAATGCCCAGCTCTTGCCTTGGCAGAACAGCTTCTAAAAACGGAAAACCAACACATATCTTAAAATTTGATCAATAATGCAGACAATTTATAAATGTCTTGTTTTTTGTTGATTTCGAATCTGGAAGATTTTTTACGTAAGATTGTGGTACGAAAATTCCAACGGTATCGGATTTTGTGGTTTTAGGCCTAAACTATTTATAGTGATATGTAACCTTTCGGGATATCGGTAAAGTGCGAGCAGACGAGGTGTAAATACTTTAAAAATTAAAGCTAAAAGACTAAAAAGTTAGATCTGAATATCTTAAAAATGTGTGAATAAATGTGTTTCTGGTGGATAACAATGACAACTTACCAGAATATTGCTCATGATCAAACGTTAAACTTCTTTCTGAGAGCGAATGGAAAATGCGTCACAAATTCTGATACATAAACTGTAGGGTGTCGTTATTGAAATACCGTGAGAATACTGGAAGAATAGAGATGCCAACTATAGTGTTTAAAACAAATAATTTTTAACAAGCGTTTGTGATTTGTCAGGATAATAATAACAATAAGATATCGAAAGATCAAAGCAAATAAATTCGACAGAAATCGGAGATTCGGCAATATATTAAAGACGGGTTATGTTCCCTTAAATTGTGTTCGGTGAAGACTGTTACTATATGTAGTGAACCAGTCTTCGGCTTATACCCACTGAAGAAGAGCATTCAGGGGAGATAATTGAGTAATGACCTAATTCTGGAACGGTTGCGAAGAAAAACAAATAATGCGAGAATATTTAGTGCGATTCGCTACACAATTATGATGTCATTGATAAAACTTTTCCTGAGGTATGTATTTACATGTGATTTAGCATATGTCAAAGTGTTTTTGATTTGTTCAAGTTCAAAAATAGCATCGCGAAAATATATGTCGCGTGGCAAATTTTTTTGAGACGTATCCATATGTGGTATTCTTATGTAATTTTATGTCTAAATTCCCATATGTATGAACGGTCAACGCCCGCTTCGCGGGCTTTTGCCCGTATTATAAGCAATTGGTAATTTTCCCTAAATTCCCATAGGACTTGCGCTTGATAACAATGGTTTCTTTTCTTGTAATGTCTCTGCCGGAGTTTCCTATAATTTTAGATGATAAATTATGTATTGATTCAAACGAACCAATCAGCACACCATTATCGGATAGATTCGGTAGCAAAACGGTATATCGGCAAATCGTCTATCCGATATTAGTCCGTTTCGCCGCCCGAAATATGTTATTTACAATAAAGTCATTTAATATGCAACACTTAATGAAAAAATAAAAATGTATATATTCGTACCACAAAACATAAATATGGTCAAAAGTTAATATGCAGCTTGTGGTTAATTTTATTAAGTATGTTATTTGATTCCAATAAGTGTTCTAATCTATTTTTGACCATTATTTCTAATAATTTACCTGCGTGTGATGTTAAACTTATTGGACGATATGAGTTTGGATCATTTTTGTCCTTACCGGGTTTAGGAATTGGAATCACTGTGGCCTGCTTCCACCCGGGTGGTACCGTGCCTGTCCTATACACCTGATTGAATAGATTAAGCCAAATTTTGAGAGTTATGGCTGGCATATTTTTAAACATTAAATATGCAATTTTGTCAGGCCCCGTGGCAGTGCTGCTCCTGGTGTTAATGGCATTTAATAATTCTGTTATAGTAAATGGTAAATTGAGAGGCGTGCTGTTGTCCCCAGGCTCATTTAAAATATTTTGGTGCTCAGTCTCAAACCGCTTTTGATAATTCAAAGTTTCAACGGGAAGGTTTGAGTCACTGGAAACAGATTGGAAGTGTCGTACCAAAAATTGAGCCTTTTCCCTTGGGGTAGTGGCAATTTCGCCTTTGTATTTAAGTAACGGTACAGGGGTGAATGATTTTCCTTTAATTCTGTGATTTTTTTGCCAAAAATCCCTAGTATTTTTCTTATTATAATTGCTGAATCACAGAATTCTTTCCAATTTTGAGTTTTTGCGTTTAAAATAACCCGCTTTGTCAGATTTTCGAGGGACCTATAATTAAGAAGATTATGCTCAGCGGGGTTCTTTTTAAGAATTTTTAAAGCTTTTTTACGGGCCTGCTCCGCCTTGGAGCACGCCTCATTCCACCACGGGACCCTATTTCTGGCCTTAACCTTGCCGGAGGAGACCGGTATGCTACATTCCGCTATGGACAGTATCTTGCTAGTTAAGATGTTACAAAACAGATTTGAGTCCTGAGAGTGAACATCTGCAAGGGAGAGATCTGAGCATTTAAAATATTTTGGTGCTCAGTCTCAAACCGTTTTTGATAATTCAAAGTTTCAACGGGAAGGTTTGAGTCACTGGAAACAGACTGGAAGTGTCGTACCAAAAATTGAGCCTTTTCCCTTGGGGTAGTGGCAATTTCGCCTTTGTATTTAAGTAGCGGTACAGGGGTGAATGATTTTCCTTTAATTCTGAGATTTTTTTGCCAAAAATCCCTAGTATTTTTCTTATTAATAATTGCTGAATCACAGAATTCTTTCCAATTTTGAGTTTTTGCGTCTAAAATAACCCGCTTTGCCAGATTTTCGAGGGACCTATAATTAAGATTATGCTCAGCGGGGTTCTTTTTAAGAATTTTAAAGCTTTTTTACGGGCCTGCTCCGCCTTGGAGCACGCCTCATTCCACCACGGGACCCTATTTCTGGCCTTAACCTTGCCGGAGGAGACCGGTATGCTACATTCCGCTATGGACAGTATCTTGCTAGTTAAGATGTTACAAAACAGATTTGAGTCCTGAGAGTGAACATCTGCAAGGGAGAGATCTGAGCAGAGTTCCCTAAACTGAGCCCAATTTGCTTTTTCCAATAAAAACTTTTGCTCTCCTGAGCATTGAGCCTCAGTTCCCTGTGCAATGTAGTTGAACAGGGTAACCTGTTGTGGGAGGTGATCAGATACCATGGTATCATTAACGGTTGCCCATGCAGACGCACTTGCTATCCTGGCATTAACAGCAGTAAGGTCAATGTGGGAGTTTAAACCAGTGGGTTAAGTCTGGTTGGAGAACCGTCATTGAGCAGTATAAGATCTTGCTCGTCCAACCATTCTATTACCGCCCGACCTTCTGCATCTGAATTGATGGAACCCCAAGCAAGGTGATGTGCATTAAAGTCGCCTGTGAATATTACATCAAAGGGTCCTTTAATGGTCCTTAATTCCTTAAAGAGGCCGTTCAGAGTTTCAAGATCACATCCTCTTGAATTTAAATTGACCAGGATAAGAGGCCGGTTCTTGTCAATAACCAATTTAATTGCTAATGCCTCAATAGCAGTGCTACCATCAGATTTAAATTGGTTGTTCACTCCCAGGTGTTCATAATTAGTTGAGTTTTTAATATATATGGCAAGGCCACCAGCAATATTATGGTTTAAAATACCAAAATTTTTAAATTCACAGTTGTACCCAGGTATATGTTTTACTGTACTATTGGAAAATTTGGTTTCCTGTACGCATAGGATATGAGTATTAGGGTTATTATCAATACAATACTTTAACTCTGTAAGCGGTAAGACCACCGACATTGAAAGAAATGATTTGCAGATTACTGTCCATAGTGGTGTGAAATTAACTTGCGTTTAAAATGATTGATTTTATGATATGGAGATTTAACTCCTAATTTATGGCCAGCACAGGCCCCTTTGAGTTTCGCGGGGGTCCTCGCAAGCCGAACAGGTTTCTTATTTACGGAGAGGGGGCCGCCGGCCGGGGGGGGGGGACATCCTGGATCTGCTATTTTTGGAGGATCCCCAGTTCCAGAATGGATTTTGTTAGTTAGGGATTTGTCAGGGGGGATGACCTTTGTTAGTGATTCTCTGCAATTTTTTAACCGAGAATCAATTTTGTTATAAATGTAGGAGATAACACGACTCCCAGTGGGCCTTTTCTGGTCCTTTAGTATCTCAGCAACCAGATCCTTGATTTTGATAAATGAATCCCCAGCAAACGAGTTACGTCTGCTGGTGTTGTCGGCAGGGGAACTCATTGGGGATGTTTGGGAGTCGACCATTCTGGGACGGTTAGGGGGGACACTAACTCGGGGCTCCTCCTTTATTTCGCAGACACCAGAGATAGTGAGATTCTCCAATATACTGGAGTGCACCGACACCAGAGAGCCTCTCCCCGTCACATCAAATATGGAGTCGTCCGACAGTGTAGGGCCACTACAGGTGGTGTCGCTAGCACCGTCGGTCAACGGGGTGGACGGGGAGGACCCCCTGGTAGCCACAGGAGGGCGTCTCTGAATGGGTGACTCCCCCTGGATAGGCGATACAGGGGGGGGGGGTGCGTAAATCTGGTGTGTGATTGGATACCGGTTCCACAAAAATAACCTTAGGGGGGGTCCCTATTTATAGGTTGAGGGGGGGGGGTACTCTTAACCACTAACCCCTCAACTATTGGACATGTCCTCCCGGATTGGGGCGAGATAATACCGGTGGAGGCATGTTTGGGTGATGACGTGGAACCGGTTGTGGTGGTTGTGTTCCGGGCGCCCACGCTGTGGCTCACAGTGTCAGGTGCAAATAGCCTGCTCTCCGCTTCGGACCAGGTGACCCCATAAAAGTGAGCAAAAGTGGCTATAGAAACAGCCTTCTTATAGGAGGGGCAACCCTGGTAGGATGCGGAGTGCTGGCCGCCACAGTTGGCGCACGAACGAAGCTTGTTGGTGCACCTTCTTTGGCAAATAGGGCCGGCGCAGCGGCAGCAGGAAGTGGTATTATGGCATTTACCCCTACTGGCTATATGCCCGATGCCCTGGCAATTAAAGCATCGGACAGGTGTGGTCGGGCAGGGACGACTGTCGAGGGCTATGCTGGTTCCCTTGACAAAGATTTTGTTAGGGACTGGAATGGAGGTTAAGAAAGAGATCTTGACCAGTCTCGGAAAGCCAGGTGGGGCAGAGCGAAAAGGTACAACCCTTTCCAATTTAGTGATGAGAATATCAGAAGCAGATATCGCAGGGTTAAAAGAGAGAAATGACTGAAGTTCCATCAAATCCTGGCTTTCCGGGATCCCTGCAATGAGACCATGTACCGTTCTCATGTTTGACGGAGATAAGGCCCGGACCGCGACTTTGCCTAGGAGAAAGGTACCCCTGGAAAGAAAAGTGGCAAGCGCTTGAGCGGACTTGAGCTGCAAGAGAACGCAGCCAGACGCCAAGGGCGCCGTCCGCTCAACAAGTTCGGATAGTTCTCCTGTCAAACACGAGGCCAGTTGAAAAATTGTAAAAAGAGACATGATAGGGCCTACACTTCCAACTGACTGGAGGAGGCACTTAAAGGGCATGGTATTGTTGGGAAGGTGGTGGCTATCCAACCCTGAAAGTGCCTCCCCTAGTAAAGGAGTCAGGTTTTGACTTTGCCCCTTGGATGGTTTGTTATTAGAGGCCATTGTAGTGGATTGGAGAAGGTTGGTAACCAAAAAGGAATAATAATGATATAGATGGTAATCCTAGGTAAAGTGTGCAGTGTGTCAACCAGTATAGTGTCAATTATCACAGTAATTTTTATCACAATACAAAGTACAGCATTAAATGTGAGCACCGCACCGGTAAACAACCCAATAAAGTATATATACGTTAATGGAGATAGTTAATTAGGTCATTTGGTAATTTATTTGTTATAATGAAAGAGCCAATAGATAATAATTTCCAACTACCAAATGACGTCCGAAATACTGCAAGTTTTGGATAACGAAAAAAGAAAAAAGGGATCAATGGACGGGCAAGGAACAATAATGTAGCGGTGGCTTGATGGTAATGATATAGAAGTGGAAGGTTCTTCTCTTTACGTCAGTTTTCACTTTTTCTACGGCGGTATAAGCTCTGATTGTAAACAACCTCTCTACAAGATGGCGACCCGCTGTAAATAGGTGTAATAAAATATAGGACCGAATAAGCCTGGTCGATTTGGGTCCGAAAAGGCCTGACATTTCGGTCTGGGCCGAAAGAGCTTGGGGCCGAAAGAGCCTGCTACCGTTGCCCAGACCCAGCCCTCAACAGCCTACCCGCATTTCCAGTGGTGAATCTTCAAGGTTGTTCTGACAGACCACAAACGATAGTTTCAGGTACATATTATTCCTGAAGTTGTTTCTTTGGTTATTAAAATGCTATTTGTACTTTGTATTTTTTTGACACGTATAACAGCATAAAGTACTAGTCAGCAGTAGTGCAATTCTTTATGCAGATAAACTGATCATTTGAATTAAATGTGTTAATCAGGTGACTATAGTATATCGTTTAATTTAAACTGCCATAATATTTCAGGTTTTAAACCCGTACATCAAAATTAATAGCCCTGAATATTTGAAAAGTTAACAAAAATGCTTGTCGATGAAAAAGTGAATATCTTGTTTTAATAAATTAAAAATCTTGGGATATTTAAGCAAATGTATTTAAATGATCATTACTAATCCTAAATGTGTACTTTTGCAGAAGCTGTCAAGCGAGTCTTTCCGAACTTAACGAACAGTGAAATAGAGTAGCTGCAAAGCCAGTCATTTCGAACTAAACGAACTGTGAAATAGAATAGCTGTCAAGCGAGTCTTTCCGAACTAAACGAACAGTGAAATAAAGTAGCTTTCAAGCGAGTCTTTCCGAACTAAACGCACGTTGAAATAGAGTTTTTCATAAAAGATTTGTTCGAAATGCCAGTGACCGTGACTGCCGTGAGGGTTGGCGTACCAAGCCATCAACGGTGACATCAGCCATGGCTGAAGAAGATCATGATGATTATTTAACTTTCTATGTGACTGTCAATTGCATTAATAGTTACAACTAATAAGGTTTACAATTTAAATCTTAACGTATACACTTTTAATTATGACTTATTGTGTAAGCCTGATACTTAGACTGCCTTTTGTTGCATTTTATATATGTATTCTTAAATATTGAGGCGTTAAATAAATATACTAACATGAATAGAATTTAAAACGAGAAATTTTGAGAAAAAAGTTTGCCTTATCGGGGCTCAAACTGCTGTGATCACTCGGCAATCCGGACTGTTATAAGAAGTCTGCTTTTTATACTTTATTTATATAAGTGATCTACGTGTTGTTACAAAATTTAAAGGAGTTAACAGAAACTAGCCATTCCAATACATTACATCATTTCGGGTTTGTAACATTTTATACTTTTATCAATTTCAAATAATCACTAATCATAAACTACACTGTTTTTTCAACAACCGTCTACAACATATAGTGTCATTTGGCAATCTGTGAACAATGTCCTTCGGGGCGAGCCTTCTCTTTCTTAAGCCAAATTTGCATCGATATATAAACAATGTTGTTATGTTTGCTATGTTATGGGTTTAATAATGAAAAAGATGTAGCCGAGTATAAATTTCTTAAACCAAATGTTTCAACTTGAAGCCATCGGCAAAATTTGGTAAATGGCAGAGTTAGTCCTGTCCTTTAAGACTGTCTATTGTTCCAAATAGGTAGTAAAGATAAGATTGTAGATGAAAAGTGCATTGCTACACTAATTATGTAAATTAATTTTGATTAAGTTTATCAAAATTATCCAAGTCATCACAAAGATTACATATTGAGACATGCAGATGGGCTACACCTAAGGCTATTCAATTAGATTTAAGAAAGTGTGTTATTTGTAATAAATTCGAAAATAAGTTTAATTTTATTCTTGAATGTAAATAATATACGGAACTGAGATCAAAATATATAACAGTTTATTACAGACAAAGACATAAAATGTACACATTTATCGAGCTTATTACATCAATTAATGGACTATTAATAAAAAATTGGGCTGTTATATTTATTGCTCCTTTCAGGGATGCATACTACCTTTGTATCATCAATTTAATGTATTCTGATGTGTTGTACCGCATATATCATGTTGTTACTCAAATTGTATTTGTTATGTACATAATGTTGTTACTTAAACATTATAAAGAGGGACCTAACGCGGACTTTATGGATTGTTTGCCATTTTATAATTGTAAAAACATACTGGCAGGGAATAATCAAATATTCTTCAACACCTGTATCAATAAGGATGTTATAAAAGCTATGTTCTGATATTATCTAATGATATTTAGTGTAGTAAGCCTTAAGACTGTTTATTGTTTTGTTAAGGATAGAAAGTCTAAACGAGGCATTTATAGACTACAGTTAAAATGGTTGCGATTATTATATTTATTGGATATGATCAAACATGTTTTGCTTTCAGACTTTCTATTGTATTGAATAGGTAGTCTAGAATTAGGCATTAACATCAGTATATAAACATGTCATTGCTATAAAGAATAGTATGATACATTTACTTTATATTGTCCTACAATACAAAGTATCAGCCATACGGAAAAAGACTTGGAGGATGTGGTTTCAAAGATTTTGAAGTACGCGTCTGACAGAAAAGGCGGTGTGGGCCGAAGGCTAGAAAAAAACCATCATCTTAATGTGCAGTCAGATAGACTCTGGACCATAACATATATCATTATGGAATGTGTAGTCACTAACACCTTTGGTTATTCCCATTTGATTGCTAAATAGCTGGTCAAGGACCACCAATCTTGCCATTGTCAGTGCCCTTTTGTGTTTAACACTTGACCAGTATGTAGTTTATGTATGTACAAATATAAATACTTAATTTTAAATAAAAATCTTGACATTTCATTTTTAATTTTATTGGGATATTTAATTGTACCATGACATATATCAGAACCTTCTTAAGAGCACTCTTTCAAACATTTACAATTTACGTTCCCTCTTGGTAATTGTACATGTTTGCATTTTTTACAAATACCTTTTTGGGAGCATGCACTTAATTGTATATAACAACCTATGTTTGTCTTTAGTTTGTATTGTGTTTAATTGTATTTAGATATGTAACTCAAAACGTGATAATGCTGTGTCGTGACTTTGTTATTGATTATGTACTACAGTGCTGTATATTTAGATAGTCTTTTCAAAGAAATAGGCATGCTTTTCTACTTGCCCTGCGTATCACGTTCGGTAGGTTTTTGAGTTGGCTTCTAAGGGCTGACTTGAAGGATACTGAACATACTTAAACACTTGATACTCTTTATTTAAATAAACCAAAATTTCGTTGCTCTAGATAGATTTTTGTCAAAAATATGTTTGTTATGCTAAGGCAAATAAAATTGCATGAAAATATGAAGATTCAAGTTTTGGATTATACTGTACCCCCGCAAACGAGGCTTGGCTTCATGAACACTTGCAATCTATATTTGTAAAACACAGAGGTGTCAGTTATCCGGATTATTCCGGAAATCCGGATTTCAGCCGTCCAGGGTCGATTTTGAGATAAATTTAAATCCGATTAAATATTTTTTTGCGGGATGGGGTGGGGGTAGGGGAAAATATGATTGAGTGCGTGATCAATTGAAACGTAATTTATATATTTGTTAAAGCTTCATCGTCTTTCTGGAATTTGGGCTCGGTACCGATTTTGCTCCGTATTTCATTTATTTATTTCTGATTGGTTAGCGGCTGGCACGAAAATGAACGGTAACTGACGAAAAAAACTCGCTACTTTCCATAAATCTTACACTCAATATATGCAGTCATTCGTCCATTTTACAAACGGTGGAAGTCTATATGACGTCCAATAATCGGCATGTACGTCTTTTCTTATACACAGGACGTACAAAAACAATCGTACATCCTTAAACACTCTAAATGGAAGCTATAAGTGGTGAAAAAATATTAGGTCAAGATGTAAATCCTTGTGTAAATGGACTCATCAATCAGTATGTTTGGTCTGGGTTTATATAGATAATAAAATCAACTCATTGAAGTAAAAGTATCTTGTTTATTTGTAGCTTATCTTGACCTACGTTAAGGATGCCAAATGACACTAACGACCACGTAGGTCCTTGCTGTACTTATAGATACTTGTAAATCGAGTGTTACTTCGGTGTAAACTATCATATTAGGAAGTAAAATCACTCGAGCAGTCACAGATTCGTGTACTGTAGGATACCGTCCTGCCTGTGTTAGAACTGATAAAACACTTAAAAAAGGCCAAACTTGCAAAACATTTTTTTTTCGTTAAGCTCAACCAACAAATTAGTTAAGGGTGTGTTCATAGAGAGTTCATTATTTCATGCAATTATGAATATGAATATTTTCTTACTCGCTAATTATCCTAAAACATGTTATTTCAAATCTTTTGAACAGTATACTTCCTGCAAAAGAAACTGTTCTTTGGTCAACACATTGAGTAGGTCGGTTTGTGCACCTGAACCAAACTTATCTTGTTAACATCTAAGTACTAGTATCCGTGTTTTACAAAATTTCAGTTGTACGTTAAAATTAATGATTTTTATGATAGAATGTAAAATAAAATTAATATCAAATTTTATATGTACTTAGCTTTTTATAGGGCTTTGCTTTATGGTTGATCCAATGCACCTTTTACAACTATTCGTGAAAAATAACAAACAGTCGCACAGCCGGTACATTGGTGATTACAATTACATTTCTGGCATCCAGATTTTCATGATTCATAATATGTTTTGGTTGTTATATTCAATTTAAAAGATAGAATTTCTTGTACAAGAAATAGTACGGCTACTAGCTTTATAGCTTTATTTTAAATCGTTACATCAGTGAAATTGTCGATGTTTATTCTTGAGATCACCTTTTATATGATGCAAATTACTGACCCGCATTTTTTGTAAATATTAAATACATTTATTAATATATGCAATATTGGTACTTAATATGAGATCCGTTTATTACAATTTAGGTGTTTTAATGTAAGTTTTTATGCCCCTGGATCGAATGATCGGGGGTATATTGTTTTTGGCCTGTCTGTCTGTGTGTCTGTCATTGTATGTCTGTCTGTCATTGTATGTGTGACAAACTTTAACCTTGGTCTTAACTTTTGCAATATTGAAGATAGCAACTTGATATGTGGCATGCATGTGTATCTCATGGAACTGCACATTTTGAGTGGTGAAATGTCAAGATAAAGGTCATCTTTCAAGGTCAAATGTCAAATATATGGCTTCAAAGCGGCGCAGTAGGGGCATTGTGTTTCACAAACACAGCTCTGGTTTAATATTTTGTATCGAGTTATTGAATAAACACATGTATGTATGCATATGTTTTACGATACTGTAAAAATGCTTTTGCAAACCAATCAGTGCTCATGCTGAAAAATCCCGATTGTAAACAATAACAATCATCTGGTCTACATGATTTACTTACAATTATATAAAAATAATTTTTGTTGTAGTTTTGAATAGGACAGCTCTTCTCAATTTTAATATTTAAGTTGTACAGTAAAATAAAAAACTTCTGGATAAACTAATTAAGACAAGTTTTGCCTGACAATAACTTTTAAATGACTCGTGCAATTTGTTCTCTTTTAAAACGCATAAAAATGAATTTGGATTTTACTTAGTGTATCGAACAACGAGTAGCTAGAAAACAACTTTAGATATGTGAGCATACATGCTATGTTTAATGTATATCATGATGCGATTAATTTCATTTGCTAAATATAGAAAAATATTAACCTTTCCTTTTATTGTATTTTAACAATCATACAAAAGACACAACAACACACAACTCATAGTTCCGAAGCCCATTGTAAAAAACTGAAATAAAAGTGGGACTTTCAGATATTATGACTTGGACTTCCAAAATTTAAGTCAAGACAGTAAGGACTGCCAACTTTTAAAAGCTAGTGGAAGCGCTGCCTTTATCTCAGTAAGGGACCGGCGTCCACAGACCCCCCGGCATAATGTTTCGGATTTTAAATTTGGGATAATTGACACCAGTGAAAACATGATATGTGATGTCTTTGTTGCTTTTTGCGTCTGAAATATAGTACGTCTTCTTTACGTCGAAAAAGACGTCAAAAAACCTTTCAAAAATAACCAAAAACACACGTGATTAAGACGTCGCAAAACGGCCTCTTTTTCGCGTCACGAAAAGACTTCAAAACACCTTTCAAAAACAACCATAAACACACGTGATAAAGACGTCGCAAAAAGACGTCTTTTTCGCGTCACGAAAAGACGTCAAAAAACCTTTCAAAAACAACCAAAAAAGACATAATAAGGACGTCGCAAAAGACGTCTTTTTCACGTCACGAATAGATGTCAAAAAACCTTTCAAAAACAGACGTGATAAAGACGTCGCAAAAAAACGTCAAAAAACGTTTCAAAAACAACCAAAAAAGACATAATAAAGACGTCGGAAAAAGACGTATTTTTCGCGTCACGAAAAGACGTCAAAAAATTTCAAAAACAACCAAAAAAGACATAATTAAGACGTCGCAAAAGACGTCTTTTTTCAAGTCTTGAAAAGACGTCAAAAAACATTCAAAAACAACCTTAAAAAAGACATAATAAAGACGTCGCAAAAAAGACGCCATTTTCACGCCGCGAAAAGACGTCAAAAAACCTTTCAAAATAAGACGTGATAAAGACGTCGCAAAAGACGTCTTTTTCATGTCACGAAAAGACGTAAAAAAACATTCAAAAACAATCAAAAAAGACATAATAGAGACGTCGCAAAAGACGTCTTTTTCACGCCACGAAAAGACGTCAAAAAAACTTTCAAAATAAGACGTGATAAAGACGTCGCAGAACAACGTCTTATCAACCATAGAAAGACGTCATTTGTTTGCTGGGTATGTTCCACAATTAAAAAATACATACATTAAAATAGAGGTAAGAAAAACAACGGGAAATGATTGTACCACCTGGCTCTGCTATCATCACGTGGTTAATTATGATGTCAGGCATTCGATCCAGCTACGCTGGTTCTAGTCAGATCTCTTCCCGGAAATAGATCCAGCTGCGCCGTTTCCAGTCAGATCTCTTCGCGGAGATTGATCAGGCCACGCTGTTTCCAGTCAGATCTCTGCGCGGAGATTGATCCAGCTACGCTGTTTCCAGTCAGATATATGCTCAGAGATTGATCAAGCTACGCTCTTTTCAATCAGATCTCTGCGCGGAGATTGATCAAGCCACGCTGTTTCCAGTCAGATCTCTGCGCGGAGATTGATCAAGCTACGATGTTTCCAGTCAGATGTCTGCGCGGAGATTGATCAGGCTACGATGTTTCCAGTCAGATGTCTGCGCGGATATTGATCAAGCTACGATGTTTCCAGTCAGATCTCTGCGCGGAGATTGATCAAGCTACGATGTTTCCAGTCAGATGTCTGCGCGGAGATTGATCAAGCCACGCTGTTTCCAGTCAGATCTCTGCGCGGAGATTGATCAAGCTACGATGTTTCCAGTCAGATGTCTGCGCGGAGATTGATCAAGCTACGCTGTTTCCAGTCAGATGTCTGCGCGGAGATTGATCAAGCTACGCTGGTTCCAGTCAGATCTCTGCGCGGAGATTGATCAAGATACGCTGTCTCCAGTCAGAACTCTGTGCGGAGATTGATCAAGCTATGCTGTCTCCAGTCAGATCTCTACGCGGAGATTGATCAAGCTACGCTGTTTCCAGTCAGATCTCTGCTCGGAGATTGACCAAGCTACGATGTTTCCAGTCAGATGTCTGCGCGGAGATTGATCAAGCTACGCTGTTTCCAGTCAGATGTCTGCGCGGAGATTGATCAAGCTACGATGTTTCCAGTCAGATGTCTGCGTGGAGATTGATCAAGCTACGCTGTTTTCAGTCAGATCTCTGCGCGGAGATTGGTAACATACACTTGCATTTACATGTATATGAACACGATAGGTCGATGGTAAAGTATGTTTTGAGATGTTAGTAAGTTTAGAAATGAAAAATAATATTGTATAGAACCTTACATATAACCCGAGGAATTTATTTATAGCTACGATCTTAAAGGTACCATTGAAAAGCACTACATGACATTGTGTAGTCAAAGCATATTCATGTCTACGATGTGGATAAGTCACGTACTCTATGCGAGGCTTTTTAAGTTCCTCGTTGTAGCGCATTGTTGCTTATTCATAAGCTGTATTCATAATAATAAACCGTTCAACAAAGTACATTATTAACAATTTAATATGGCAAACATTAATGTAAATTCATAACACGGTAAACGGTATCAAGACAAAATAACATGTTTTCTATAATTAAAAAAAAAACGAGAAAAGGAGATGTAAAATGCGAATAACTAAAATGTGCCACAAGAACCAAAGAACAACGAATTCAAATAAAAGATTTCTAGCTTATAATTTGCTTGTGGTAAAAATATACATTTTTCCGCCTTTCCAATTTTCTAAGGTCTTATCTCCGAGGATTTAAAATAAAATCATGTGTTATATACCGACATTTTCCTAACTAGACCCTTCATTCATTACTCGAAACTGATCAATAGTACAGTCATGCAGTGATATAAATTATCTCGACAATTGCCTTTCTCATACAAACAATTAACAGCAGCCAGCAAAAGCACTGGAACAAAACTTTCGCTAAAGTCTAAACAATATGTATATCATAATGTTAATACAATTCGTCGCTTTGGTTAAGTCATCATTAAGCATGAAACGTGGTTCAGTTTCTACACGGGTAGTTATGAGGCCAGTCGCAACTCTGGATAGCAGGGTTATAGACCAGAGTCCCTGGGCAGGAGAACCGGAAGGGCTGTTGGGACACGCAACGGAAGAACTTGTGGCAGTTCTTGGGGTCTGCGTAGAATCCGTCCGCCTTTCCAGCGCATGAGAAGTCTATAAACAAAATAATAACTTAACTCAGAGTTTTGTCGGTTAACAACGCATCACAATGATGTTCATAAAACAGTTGTTTGCAAAGTAATTTTTTTAAACAACCAAACGTATACTAGTAATTTATTGTAATCTATACGCATGTGTATCTAATTCAACTAACCTTGGCCCGAATGTGCTGTTGTCGTCTGCTGCGTTGTTGCTTCTGTTGTTCTTATTGTTGTTTTGGGTGAAGGGGATGTCGTCTGGTGGCGCGCACTTGTGGTCGGCAGTTGCCCGGATGTGAGGAGTGTGAAGATGGTGTTTAGGAGCGGATACTTGGATGCGGAGGACTGGCACACGCCGTTGAAATCATCAAGGTCGAGAGCCCATATCATGGCGCCGGCATAACCTTCCCGCATCAACCATTGGACCTGTAACCGGGCGAGAAATGTTACGAAATATTAACTTAACCTAATCATTCTATGCTAATTTTCTCAAAAATGACATAGTTAACACATTGTCGGTGTTATATGCCCTTTATACATTTTTTTCAAAAACTAATTTTTCTGCTGTTTATCAGTCACAAGCGGCAAGCGCTAATTAACATGTAAGTCGTCTCCCTTGACAATAATTCTATTACGCGTGATCATATAAGAAACAAACACATGTCGCCTATATTTGTCCAGTAATCAAACATATATACATATTGGTCACGAAAAACGCGCAAACACAGGGCGTTTCAACAGCATGTATTGAAAATAATAAGCCTCACGGTCGCTGAAACGCAAATTTAGCAGAGGCTGCGACTAGTTATGTTAGTTTAAACTAGGGATGCAAGAGGTTAACCGGTTAACCGGTTAACCTACCGAAACGACCAGTTAACAGGTTATATTTTCGGGAAAAGGTTAACCTGGACAAACATGTTTGATTATGCTGTTTTTTGTTCATGGAATAAATAGTACGATTTTAGTTTTGCACGTTACATACTGCCAACTTGCGCTGGCTACTAGTTAGAACAACATGCCGCACCATCGACGGTAATATATAACGTGTCAACAATCAAAGTAATACAGCAATAAATCAATACCTGTGTGATAACTAATAGGGGGTACGTTTTGATAACTGTAACTATTGTTTTGTTTGACTCGCGAACATTTAATTAGCGAACTGCGGAGAGTCGGGGCAATTAGCGAAGACGTAATTGACACGTTTATTGAACTCGCGATAAAAAACAGTTGAGACATTGGACGGCTTATTTTGGCTACTTTAAACCTATTTATTTTAGCTCGATTACATCGAAAGCATCATTGAAACGCTCTCGAGTCTGACTCCTGGGACTACTTGAACCAGTACTTGATGTCTTTGGAAGAGATCTAAAAAACGCTCCAGCAATAGAGATCTAACCCATAACCTCCCGGTCGCTAGGCGGACACCATATCCATTACACCACGGCGACCTTAGTTCTGTTGGATATCTACGCAAGCAGCTTTAAAGCGATGTTAGTATCGTTTTTTATGGAACATAGAATTACTTGGGATTTATTCGGATAAAAATCAACTGTACTCAAGACATGTTCTGATCATAATAACACATTTATTATAAATTAATTACCCAAATGGAGCTACACTCGACCAACCTGACCACATAGCATTGTAGCGGATTCACAGTTTATAAAATTAGACTAAACATTGAATAGCGATTTCAGGACATGAATTTGAACTCATGTGGGCTCACATATAATCAACAGTTGCGGACGACTGCTTATAACCTTATTCTATAAGCGAACGCACCTTATCGGCAATGCTCCTTTGATTATCGAACCCCACCCACAGATCACCGTTGACGTAATATGGCACGTGTTGTTCAGGTTCCCAGTGGCTTGACCCGGCTCCACTCTCTTGCATCGTACATATCTGAAACGGGAACGCGAAAACATAACTTAACACTTTTGAAGTCCCTTAAATATACCATAACTAGATGTTCTTATGACAATTTATTTAGATTTTACCGTAGACGGGAGTCGCGGGAGTGAGGCAAACAGTTGTTTTTACAGTAGACGGGACTCGCGAGAGGGACGCAAACAGTTGTTTTACAGTAGACGGGACTCGCGGGAGGGACTCAAACAGTTGTTTTACAGTAGACGGGACTCGCGGGAGGGACGCAAACAGTTGTTTTACAGTAGACGGGACTCGCGAGAGGGACGCAAACAGTTGTTTTTTACAGTTGACGGGAGTCGCGAGAGGGACGCACACATTTGTTGTTTACAGTAGACGAGAGTCGCGGGATGGACGCAAACAGTTGTTTTTACAGTAGACGGGAGTCGCGGGAGGGACGTAAATCATCATATTACAGTTGACGGGAATAGATAGAAACCGTTGTTTTACAGTAGACGGTAGTAGCGGTAGGTACGTAACCCAGTGTTTCACAGTAGTTTGGATGAGCAAGAGGGGCAAAAATCATAATTTTACCGTATACGGGAATAGATTGAGGGATGCAAACCATTGTTTCACAGTGGATGGGATGAGCAAGTGGGACGACAATAATTATTTTACCATACACGGGAAAAGATGGATGGACGTGAACAATCGGTTCACAGTAGACGGTACTCGCGGTAGGGCCACAAACATTATTTTTATATTTAATGCGTGAGCGTTTGCTGTTAAATACTTTTAAGCTTACACCATGAAATATCATATTGTATCAGCTCTCTGAAATTTTGCTACGAGTTACGAAAAGAGTGCGAGTACTTTTGCCACCGCTTGGTAGTTCAGGTAATGTTTGCGAACAGTGAGGCATATCGAGCTGACTTTGGTTCGCGGCAAACCCTGCTTTACGGTCAAGGTACAAGTACAAGGTACTTAAGAATGAATGGATGTACATGCCTTCTCTATGGTTCTGTGTCCTTATTGTATATCTCAACTTAGATATCTTAAGTGCTTTGATACGTCGCGATACTGATGTCAATACATTTAATCACACGTCTGATTTATATACTTTAAAGGCATATCAACTTACATGAATAAATTTCAAGTACATTGTATAACAAAAAACGGACTTTGTCCGCATCTCAAGTGCAGTTAAGTTCTAACAAGAGGAAATTCTTTCCGTTTTCGTGATAATGCAAATGTATAAATATACACAGGAACAGTTGAATGTTCCCACTAGACCTTTTCTCTTGTGCATTTTCTCTTATAGTTTGCGTAATAATTAAAAGTTATTTAAAGTACAAACATGGACGAATAAAAGTTGAATGTGTCCAAAATGCACCAATTGCCTCATAATACGACAGGAAGCCCGCCTCCCTGGTGAACGGTCCCGTCTGCGCGTCACCAGAGGCGGGTGCCCCGACTCCCGTCTGTCGGCGGTCCGATAGTTTGAATGATCGGCCGTACGTCGCCATGCCAATGACGATCTTGTGTTTCGGCATCCCTAGAGAAGTCCAATATTGGGCGGCCCATTGCTGAAATGCAGAATGCATTTTATTTGAGGAGTTATCTTTGGATACGCATGGTTGATGGTTGATAGCAGTTGATTCAGTTTGATTGGTTGAAGCATAGTTGATTAATGAACTGTTCTTTTATCCTTGCACAAGTACGTATAATGACAAAGATTATGTTAAAGGGAGGTTGTGCCCACCATGTTCAAATACGTCTGCTCGCCGGTCTCGCCCGATCTCGCGTACAGAGGCGAGTTCGCGCCTGTCACTCTCTCAAATGACCCATGCAGGTCATACGCCATCAAGTTGATGAAGTCAAGGTGGCTGAAACAAAAGTGTTTAAAAAATAAGTATGAATGCGTGACTATCAATGTACGTTGTTCACACACGATTGTGCTATAAAGTGCGATAAATCACGGATTAATTTAAATACCAGCGTCGGTGTTTTTTTCTAGCCGTGCATGCCATGCCGTACATGCTATGCTGATACATGAATCCTTTCATTATTATCGTGACAGTGAATATAACACTGACGCAAAGATAAAGAAAAAAATATGTTTCAGGCAAACAAGTTTTGACAATCGTTGATATATAATGTTACTTTTTTTTAAACATACACAAATGCAGAGAAAAGCAGAAGTTTCCCAAAAAGTATTTATTTAATTGAGCTTTGTTGTTACACGGAAACTGGAACATGTTTTTACACATTTGTTTAAGTATCGCTCTGGGAAAATCGGGATTTATGATGTGCGTAACGTGTCGTACCAGATTAGCCTGTGCAGAGGCTAATCAGGACTATTCTTCCCGCTTTAATGGTATTTTTCGTTTAAAGGAAGTCTCATCGTAGCGAAAATCCAGTTTAGGCGTAAAGAGTCGTCCATGGTTAGCCTGTGCGATGTGAATTGTTGTTTTGAACGGTTCATTCAAAAGCTGCATTCTTATTAGTATATAATTATATTCTAGTCTGAAAGTTAAACGTACCTTGCGAGGGCCGTTATGTCGAATCCGGCGTCGATGTACGACTTACCCGCCGGCACCGCAGCCGTCAATAGGTAGCCGTCGGCAGCGAATGCTGACTTCATTTCCTTCAAAGTAAAATAAGCGGTCATGTAAATACGAAATCAAAAGATAATAATTTGAATTGAAAGTAAAACGAATTTTAGGGCATTCATCGACTGTAGATTCAACAATAAACATTACGATTTGTTTTCATAATGGTATATATTATTAATGTCGTCCCAGATTAGATTGTGCAGTTCGCAAAGGCTAATCAGGGACGACAATTTCCGCCTACATTGGATTTTTGCTAAGAAGGGACTTTCTTTACACGAAAATTCCCACTTAATAGAAAAGTGTCGTTTTGATTAACTTGAGCGGACTGTAGAGGCTATCATGGACGGCACTTTAAGCACATGCATGAAGCCACGTTTCCCTAAAGCGATGCTCTTATATACTAAAACATACATGTACATAAAATATCCCCTCACCTGAGCCAAGCGCAGGTAGTTCTCTTTGTCCGAAGCCTGTCCGCCTCTGGAGCCCGGGTACTCCCAGTCAAGGTCAAGGCCATTGAATCCATAGCGACGGAGGAAGGTCAAGGTCGACTGAATGAACATGCGTCTGTTTGACGCAGATGAGACCATTCTTGTGAACTCTGCACTTCCGGCATTCCATCCACCCACCGCAATGAGCGTCTTAAGACCAGGATTTATTTTCTTCAAAGCGTTGAATTTTTCAAACCTGTTATGCCAACACAAGTTAGAATGAGATCACATTTGTAAGTCGCGTTTCACGATATGAAATTTAAGTATTTTTTTTATATTTCTAAATAGAATACAACTGCAATCAATTTATAATCATATATGTCACATTCAAGAGATGATGGAGATAATGGTTTACCATTTTAAGTACGGTATTTGACATATATTTAGACGGTATTTAAGCAAAAGAAACAAAAACAATTTAGTAGGACAAAGTTTAAAGGGATGATGTTTATAAAATACTAATAAACGACCATACTCAAATAAATAAAAGCATGTATATAACGAACTCAAAAAGATGTCGATTTAAATGTAATACTATCAGTGCTTTAGTTATCGTTCAATTCGGAATGTATGCCAACGTTGTTTTAAATATGCGAATTTCTGTAACAAAATGTTTGATTTAGGTTCTTCAATCAAAGACGAACACCTCTGTAGTATATGTATATATCGCTGCATCGAATAATTCTATAATGCATGTTTAGAGATAGATCGACGTTAGAACGTGGAGCTGGTGTAATTGATGTATAATTGTTCAGCATTTTTATCGGTTTCACTTTAATTCTCGCAATTAACAACAACACAACTAACTTACATTTGGTCGTCATTCCACTCTACAGTCAGGAGTTCGTTGTTCACCACTTTGGCGAATGCGTACATAAGATGTGTGCAGAGGCGTGGGTCGATGTTGTCGGGAGTGTATCGCCCGACCCCAGGGCGATACTGGGACCAATTGGTATAGTAACACACCCTCTTGTAGTCCGTATTTTCAACATTTTGAACATTTCTGGCTGAAATCGAACCATATTATTGATTAATTAATTAATTTATTTATTTATTCATTATTAATGCATTTATGGCGTCACCATTGTCGTCATCTTCATCATCGTCGTCGTCCTGCTCCTCCTCCTCATTTTCATCATCATCATCATCATCATCATCATCATCATCATCATCATCATCATCATCATCATCATCATCATTGATTATTCATTATTGCTGTAATTATTATTATTATTATTATTATTATTGTTACCATCATCATCATCATCATCATCATCATCATCATCATCATCATCATCATCATCATCATCATCATCATCATCATCAACAAGAACATCATCATCATCATCAACAAGAACATCATCATCATCATTATCATCATCATCATCATCATCATCATCATCATCATCATCATCATCATCATCATTATTATTACCTTTTGCAATATTTATCAATATGCCAAACACTAAGAAAGTAACACATTTCAGCGCTTTCATTTTAACTATATTCTAATTTTGTTTACTTTGAAATTAAACTTTATTAAATTGAAGTTCCGATTCTTTTATTTATATTATTTCCGCTCTACACAAATGTATCGTGTAAATGTTTTATCTCAATGGTTGGCTAAAATAATTGACGCGCTTAATTTTAAAAGAAGAGAATGCACGACACGGCGTTCTATAAGTGACTATACAAACTACTAAACAGTTAATTGTATTTATACTCACAGTTTCGCTGATGTGTGACTCAATCCCATTAAAAAATCTAATTGTACTCGTTCCCTTCCTGCTGTATTGAGTCTGAATCATGCAAAACAATCAATGACGCTCGGACACGACCGCTGATAAGGCGAGTTCGGTCCGTCCAAAACAGAATATATCTCATATCCGCATATGAACGAAAAGACGGAATATCAACGAATAAAGGCTATATATTGATGTCTTTTTCAGATTTTTTTATGAGCAAATCATTGTATAATGAAAAATGCACAATGTAAGTTATATATGTTTACACTGTCTCAAATTAGAGCATTTTATTAGACATGGCGTGTGAAGCCTTTATGTCAATCGTATATAAATATGGAATTACAAACATTATAATGTCAAGACACACTATATGTTTTAGTCTTTCTAAACAGTATTCCAATATTAATATATTAAATGATTTTTATTCACATGTCATATGTTAATAAATAAATTGGAAAACATAATTAAATAAGCCGTTATCTGTTCATATTCTCTCTTTTCAGTCATATCCGCTGAAATGATTCATATACGGTGATTGGTCTTGCATCGGCAAGCGAATCCTTAAAGGAATGTTAACATTGACTAAGGCTTAACACGGATATACTTATGATTTATTATCTTAAGGCAAGTCACTAGTAACAAGTCACAATCATAAATTAAATATTGAAGTTGATAGACAGTTGCATATAATTTGAGAATTTGTAATTTTTGTTTTAACGAGAATAATGTATATTTTATTGATTGTGAATACAACGCTTTTTTTTCCAATGTAGTAAATATGACGTTGTCTGTAGAGAATTTCTATATAACTGGTATATGGGTGCAAATACTGTAAATGACTTAAATAATCTAATAAGCAAAACAGATAATGACACCCTATTGAATTATGCTTGTATGTGTATCATCTTAAAGACTTTTGAAGAAAAATTATTAAGCTGATATTTTTTTAATGAAACATGTACACAATGTAATACGTTGATATATTTTATAATTAAGATGATGTGTTCGCAACTAAAAACATGTGTTATCTTCTGTGTCAAATACTGTGTATTTTGGGCCAACGGCCTTTATTTATTTAAGCTGAGTTAAGTTAGACATCCGGATTACATAAAAGCTGTCAACTTTGTAACCTTTTGGCTTTTTCACAGATTGGTTTGTGCGCGATGTATAGAATGGCTTTTTTTCTTTTTTTTTTTAGAAGAGTTAACTATGAATTCACTCAAGATTAACGTACCATGTCAACTAATTATGTCCACAAAGCCTTTTCCGGGACGTCTTGTGGCCCTTTATGGTATTTTCAATTCAATGACGAAGCTTCGTATCAAAATTCAGCTTTAAACGGGAAAAATGTGAAGCTTAACGCAAGTTAATACGATCTTGTGACTTTTTTTCTTAACAGATAAAACGCTGACAGATCAAATACTAGTAAATGATAGAAGAAGTAGTTAGAGAAAATAAAGTAACATTGTTTTCTTCAATATCAAACTAGAGTTTGCCGGATCTTTGTCACAGACGTGACGTATACCCCCACACGTTGCATTGACAAAGAATATTTTGCACGCTGTCTTGACAAAACAAGAGAAGCTAATTTATGACGATTTTTAAGAAGTATTATGACCATTTTGACCTCTGAACTCTTGAATTCTTTCGCATGACACGCCGTCCATTGACTGTGAACAAAATTAATGTATAGAGTCATTTTAAAATCTCATAATGTATGACACCGTCCAATTATGGTGAACACATGTGCCAAATTATTTTAAAATTTCACAATGAACGAAATAGTTATGGCCCGGACAAGCTCATTTATGGCTATTTTTTACATTTGAACTCAAAGTGTGACATTGACGTTGCAGATATCGACGTAATTCTTTCGCATGACACACAGTCTAATGATGGTGAACAAATGTGCCAAATGATTTTAAAATCTCACAATGAACAACATAGTTATGGCCCGGACAAGCTCATTTATGGCCATTTTTGACCTTTGAACTCAAAGTGTGACCTTGACTTTTGAGATATCGACGTAATTCTTTTGCATGACACACTGTCCAATGATGGTGAACAAATGTGCCAAATGATGTGAAAGTCTCACAATAAATGACAAAGTTGTGGCCCGGAAAAGCATTTGACCTTTGAACTCCAAGTGTGACCTTGACCTTGGAGATATCGAGGTACTTCTTTCGCATGACACGCCGGCAAATGATTGTTAACAAATGTACTAAGTGATAAAATCTAACGATACATGACATAGTTATGGTCCGAACAAACTTTCGGTGTAAAACGCACTAAGTGACCCCGTGACCTAATTTTTGACCCGGCATGACCCATATTTAAACATGACCTAGACATCATCTAGATACAACTTCTGACCAAGTTTGCTGAAGATCGGATGAAATTTACGGGACAGACAGACCGACCGACAGACCGACAAAGTGACTCCTATATAGCCCCATTACCAATGGTAATGGGGGTATAATAATGTTATCCTGTAAAGGAGAAAACTCTTGCATGTGCACAAGCCATCTGATGTGCTGGGTGATCCCCATTCGTCTGTGCAGATCCTTTCATACGAAACATGGACACAATTTGGTTCTACAAACACAGGAAACCAGTGACCTATGTCAGAAGCCGTGATTTTTTTCAAAAACAGTTAACGTTTCACGGATAATTATAAAGTACAAATTATAGCAAGTCATGAAAAAAACTCATGTGTCACCACTCCCTACACATATCATTTTATATAAAACGCACTAATTTACACAGATACAAAACATAACCCACATTAACAGTTTAACACTTTCTGGCATATTTCCAGTAACTGTGTCTTGTAATTTATATTACTTAATAATGCCATAATGTTGTATTTGAATTGATTTTCAACGCCACCAACGCTTTCTTAATGGGCTGGTTCCTAACCAGAATTCTTATTCTTGTGAATAATTATGCGACTCTTTCGAAGTGCGCATTTGGATGTTATCGCTGTACCTTCCCTCTCTCTGCAATGATACATCTTATGATTATATGAGACCCGTTATTAGAAAAAAACGGGCTAAATGCATGTGGGTTAAGTATCTTCCCCGAGTAGCCTGTGCAGTCCGCATAGGCTAATCAGAGTAGACACTTTCCGCCAATACTGAACTTTTGTTATGAAAAGATCTTCATTAAATGAAATAAATCTTTAAAAAGCGGAGTGTCGTTCCTGATTAGCCCGTGCGAACTGCATAGGCTAATCTGGGACAAAACAATATGCATAGGTATTAAGCGCTGTTTTCCCAAAGCGCGGGTCAAATGAGTGCCTTATCCTTATTACTTTTTTGATATCGATTGCGTTCTTTTATTCAGATTATAAACCTGACATCAAATTCAGAGGGGGCAGTCACGTGATAGTCTAGATTGCGACGTCCATGCCGAGACAGTTATTTTTCGCCGTTTATACCAGGGACCTATACATTTGTTTGTATAGGTCCCTGTTTATACACTTTATTACTTTTATTTAATTTTTCGATAACGCTCACTTTCCAGACATATCAGTAAAAAGGTGAGAACTACGTTGGGCTTTCGAAGGTGCCCGAAGCCAATCTCGCGTTCACTCGTAAATGTTCAGATATCGTAGCCGGAAATTCACATGGAATATACTGTGACACACAAAAAAACGAGCATTTTGTATTGCGTTAAATATATGTTACCAGAGCACATCTAGCGTTGAATTTTGGCTATTGCTATAAGGAACATTGATTTTTTATGTGTTAACTTTATTTTTCGAAATATTATACTTAATATTCGTTGATTTTGAATGTTAATGGGCTTTTACCAAGTTTTCTTACGTGGCGAGTATCGGACATAGATGGCGGACTCTTTCATGGCGGCTTCTTAAAATTACCCGAATATTCGTGAAACAATGAGTTCAAAAAATAAACATTTACATTATATTTTTAAATGCAACAACATGTTATTTTAAACATAAAATTAATAAGCTCCATACCCGTAGCCAGGGGGAGGGGGGGGTTGCGTTGGGTGCGTTCGGACAAGTTAACAGACGCAAAAACGGTTATTTTTTTTCCATGAACCAATTGAGTCTTCGTATTTAAGCGTTAAAATAATGTTGTATTCAATAAGCAACCGACAGGTTACCATATAATTAATTTTTTTCGATTAAGTCATCTCCAAGATAGCGCGTGAGTTTTATTTTCAAGTTTTAACCGTAGAATTGTTGAAATCAACAGAAGTTGTGACAGCAAAATTTGAGAAGATCTAAGAAGCTGCTCCCCGCAAAATGGAATTGGAATCTTTGTTACAAATAGATATTTGTTTTCTGTATAATGCAAAGTTATTAACCAGGCACTCTAATCCGTACAAATACGATACTAATTTATAGATATATGATACTAAATGCTTGTTTTGTAACTTTTGTCATCTTTTTAATGTCTATAACTGTAAAAGATGTCATAACAAAAAGTAGACGCCTACTTACTGTGGGTTGAAATCCAAGTCCAATAACCTTTTTCGACAATTTTCTAAATGGCTGGAAAACAATTTGATTAACTTAAATAAATACATAATCTAATAAAAAAAGAAAATACATTGTAGACGATAATTAACGGAAGGTTATGTCAGCTTCCGAAAACTTACGATACAGAAAGCTTTTTGGTTTCATACAAATTGTGTAAAATCGCATATTTTAGCATACTTGTATGGGTGCTTTCTAAATCAGCCTCGTTCCAATATCCATTTACCCTCGTTACAACTAAATATTATATCTTCAAAGCAAATAAAATTAAAATAATTTATTCTTAGCATTCATTGGTTGCGTCTCTTTTCCAGTTGATGTTATGTGCCTTCAACTGAATCATTTACTTGACTGAAATAAAAGAACACCCTTCGACTATTGCCGAAGACTAATTAGTCACTGGTTAATAACTTTGCATTATACCACGATTTATAACAAGAACACATTGTGCACAGCATTTTCGACAGACTGAGTTGTCTTTTTGTTATATCCTCATACAACCATATTCGGATTCCCTAAAGGGTTTTCCAGCAAAAAATATCAGCTATGCTCAAGTCGTGATATTTTTTGTTGAATGACAAGAAAACAAATCATTGTTACAAAGCAATGAAGCTTTTTTTGTAGTTTACCAACACTAAATGGCATCTGTTCTGCTCCACATACAATGTACATAACTTTCCACAATGTTTTAATTATGTGAAACTTGACACTAGGAATGTCCTATTCTTAAACAGTTGTTATAATGAATTTAAAACGTTATAACATATGATCAGATGGACGTTAACGTTTAATTATCATCAACTGAGACGGATCTTGAGCATATATATATAATGGGCAAATAAGTACATCTTTTTTCTTCAACGTCGTGGTATACATTGTCAAGATCTTTGAGACCACAGGGCCAGTAGTTTGTGGTTTAAGGGTCTTAATGAAGCCTAAAGTGTTATATGTTTCTGAAATTCGTTTAGAAAAAGATTTGTTAAAAATAGTAAAAAAAATAAATAAAGTAACCAGTTATACCATTTTGATTCCTTTTTAGTATTGATGCAGATTAGAGAAGACCCAGTTTTGTTATCCCCCGCCATAGGCGGAGGGATATTGTTTTGGCGTTGTCCGTCCTTCCGTCCGTCCGTTCTTCCGTCTTTCCGTCCGTCCGTCTTTCCGTCCGTCCGGAGCCATATCTTGGAAGTGCTTTGGCGGATTTCATTTAAACTTGGTATGAGTATATATATGGATGAGGGGATGATGCACGCCAAATGGCATTGTACACCATCTGTTAATAACGGAGTTATGGCCCTTTTTATCTTGAAAAAATGCTTTTTTGTGTGTCTGAAGCCATATCTTGAAAGTGCTTTGGCCGATTTCATTGAAACTTGGTATGAGTATATATATCAATAAGAGGATGATGCACACCAAATGGCATTGTACACCATCTGTTAATAACGGAGTTATGGCCCTTTGTATCTTGAAAAAAATGCTCTTTTGATTGTCAAATATAACACTTTTGTGTCCAGAAGCATATTGGCGGGGGATATCAATTCAACGAATTTGCTTGTTAATCGGTGTTTGTTGTATAATACACTATTAGCACGTTTATAGCAATGCTAGACCTCTGGTACTATCCATAGTAGCAGACAAACAACTGATTTTAACAAAATAAAATATTGCCATTTTATTTGCTCGATTTATGAATGGTAGAATGTTGGAATGGTAAAACACACCAATTTTATCAAGGTTCCAAGACTCCAATAAATAATGATATTTTATACCGTTCTTATTGTTGATTTTACATTCTATAAATTTGTTGTTGCATATGTATATACAGTACATGTATAAACAAAGTGTGTGCGCGCATACTAGTGTCGGGTTAAACACCGTATAAAATGATGTATTTCCGTGACTGATCGAAAAAGGTGGTTATTGAAAAACGTGGTGAGGTAAACATGTATGTTATATCATATTCATGTCGAAAGTGAAATTTCATATAAAAATGCTCTATAACTTCAGTCTCTAAATACAGTTAAAAAGTGACCAGAATGCAAGAGTTTACGTTTCATTTTAAAAATTGTCAAGGGGGAGGACCTCCAAAGCTCCCGATTGCAGGAGGAACATCCCCTCCCGCACATACCCCATTCGCCAGTTCGTTGCTCAATAACAATCGTCGATGGAAAAAATTCGCACCCCCTTTTCAAAAACCTGGCTACGGGCCTGAGCTCAAGTAACAAAGTTCCAAACTAACGCTACGTTCCCATTATCGAGCGATCCGACCCAAATTCAACGAATGGCGGTAAGTTAACTGATCACCACGATGAAGTAGTACGAAGAAATTAGTCGCGCTTGTTTACGACACAATGCGATTTGATACGATGACCCGGGAGTTAATCATAAACGTTTTTGAACCGATCAGAAAAATCTAGATCTGATTATACCACATTAGATCTGATATTTAATGAGCTTACCACGTTACGCTCACGATAAAGACCACAATTTCAATCGCGGAGCCAATCGTGATGTTGCGAAGTCAGCATACGACCCTTTTTACATTCCAGACATCGAAATCTGTAGTAGTTGTCCCCTTGATAAGATAAACGAGGCAACCGGACGACAGATTTACCGGGTGTCAGATCTACCGGACGACAGATTTACCGGACGACATATTTACAAGACGACAGATTCACCGGACGACAAACACCTTATTTAACTTGCTCAATACAAATCAAGTGTATTTTTTTGGGAAAATTCATATAAATTTTTTTAACCCTTTATATTATGTTATTGTAAAAAACAACAAATAATGTTTAAAAATTTTGACATGTTTGATAAACATGTTGCTTGGAAAAGGATTGCGTTAACATTTAAAGTTTACACGCTCGTAACTTAACTGATAGTTAAAGTTTCGAGCAACCAATCAAAGATATTAAAGTACAAACAAGACTTACATATTGTTGAGCCAACGCGTTTGTATCTAAATATTACTTTGAAACTATCAGCTGGTTATCTGTAAATGGAAATCCTGTTGGCCGTGGTGCATGAGCCACTCGTTGGTTGTGAAGTGTGATGTAATCTGGGGACTCATGGACTACATCCGGGGATTCACTGACCACATCCTCCTGTATGTGGCTTGCATATGGCAGGGCTTTAATGGACATTTCCCGGACTACATCCGAGGATTCATGGACCACATCCTCCTGTATGTGGCGTGCATATGTCAAGGCTTTCATGGACATTTTCCAGCGAACTTCAGGAACATCTATGTATGATTAATGAAATAACTTCTCCATATACGACCCAAGCAAGCTAATTCTGCAAAACAAAAGCGAAGTTATAACGGGTGTAGAGCGCCACGTACGTGTTCGTTTCTCTATTAACCCATTTATGCCTAGTGGACTCTCCCATTTTTCTAAATTGCATCAATTTATTTCCAAAATTAGGGATGTCTAGTAAATTTATTTCTATATTTAGAATATTTCTTACGGAAATTCCTTTATGCAAACAGCGTAGACCCAGATGAGACGCCGCATCATGCGGCGTCTCATCTCGGTCTACGCTGTTTTCCAAGGCCTTTTTCTAGACGGTAGGCATAAATGGGTTAATATGCACGATTCGCCTGGAAATCGAGCGCATTGATACCATGTGCTTAACTAAATTTTGGATTGCGCATATGCAAGACTTAAACGTGGAAAAATTCTCTCCGTTATTTTAACTACACGTAATAAGCAAATTCCACAATGCACATGTATTGATAAAATTATGTAAAATCTACCAATTATTGTGTCCGTAATATGTTCAACATTTTTTAATCACAACACCAAAAACCTAACAAGTTCTAGTTAGTGGATTGACTGTGCCGTTAATTAAAGTGTTTGATTCTGTATTTAGTCTTAACGTCTTATTTTTCATTGTTTCACATCTGGAATTTGATTTGCAAATGAATATTTTACATAAAAGACATTTGTTAAAGGACATACATGTTTTAGGAACTAACAAGGTTAAGGAGGGGGGGCGGAGACTGGTGGGGGGGGGGGGGCAACCGGGACCGGGGAGGGTGCGGGAGGGGTCTCCCCTCCCTATTTTTTTATAATTTGGCACTTTTCAATATTAATTGTAATGCTTAAAAAACTTACTTTGTAATATAAATTTATGGAATATAATAGGTAAATCAGTACCTTTCTGAAGTCTTTTTTGTGAGGTTTTGTTTCGCAACATTTTCCGATATTGAGCTGATTAAGATTCCACCGGCAGGGTGGCATATAGCAGTCTGACTGTCCGTCCGACTGCCCGGCATTTTATTATCCGTACTGAATAAAAAAGGCTTTAAGATTTTGACCTGATATTTGGTGTGTGAGTCTTCCTTACATGACTTAGGGATGAAGTGTGACTTTCGATCCGATCCATTGATTTTTGGCGAAGTTATGGGCCTTGGACTTAGAAAAAAAACCGTTCAAATTAATGACAATTATCAGGGACCTATAAAAACAAATAGGTCCCTGCATTTATCCATATCAACTCTCTGATTGCTTCTAACATTATTTTCTTTTTCACAAATTATGAACGTCAGCAATTTTCAATCCATTCCATCAGACCAACGACCTCCTGTATCATTTGCTTCCATCGGCTGCTTCTCTTTCCTTGGCCAATCAAAAGACACGTTACACTTACCATCGGTAGATGAAGCATTCAGGATCACAAGGGTAATTGAACGATCGGGGATGTGTGTGCAAGGCGATAAGAACTCTCCACTCGCGAGTAAAATAGGCATATCCCCTTGATTATCAGGGACAATAAAACACCTCTTTCGTATTAAGGGAAAGTGTACTGTGGACCCTTTCAGGAGAGAAAAATTGCAGTAGGCGCATTAGTGTAAAAAAAATCATAACTTGACAGTCAGCAAGGGGGCCCGGGCCCCAGGGACCCTAGCCTGCGTACGAGCCTGGGCTCCGATATTGACAATAATACACAAATTATTCCTAGCACAAAGCCGATACCGACGCGTTTTTCTTGTGTAAGTTGAAGAGTACACCATTTCATAGGCGGAACAATAAAGGGGAATGAAACTTATGCATGTGAAATTACAATGGGTTGATAAGGAGATATTACATAATTTATTCTTAACGAAATGCAAGACCCCAGGTCAAAGTTCAAGGGAACAATTACAATTTTCAAAGGTCAAATTGAGGAAATTAGTATTTGACACTTACCCCAGAGCATAACTGAGTTTAACATGGATTGATTTGCAAACAAATTAGAAAAGGTGATCAGAATTATTAGATGAGATGTCACGAACAAGAGCATATTCTCTGAAAGTGAACAATTGCGTTCAGAATTAGCTTTTTACACAAAGGTTGTTGGATTTCCCAACCGTGCATTTCCTATAGGCAATATTGCACAACACTGGTTTTCAATTTTTCACATGATAATTCAAGCATGTTGCGGACAAGATTTTTTTTCTATTTTGCTTAGTTTATTTTTTTTATAACAAATGCGAAAATTGCACGCATTGATTCGGGCCTCCTGAAGGAAAAATTCCGCAAAAGTATGTTGGCTGTTGATAAAGGTCATTAAAGGTCAAAGGTCCAGGGTTCGACAGCAACGCCGAAAAAATCAAAAGATATGAGATTTAAATAAAATAGACCAATCAATTATTCCGTGAGCTCATGCGTCTTAAGTGCGTTCCGTAAAGGTGAACGTTCGCAGCTGTTCGGGAAAGATCGCTCACGGAACGGATGAATCGCGGCCAATGTTTGCGATCTATAGTCAAAGCTATCGGAATGTAGTTTGCTTACAAAAACGAAAATGTTTTAGGGCGTTCGTCGTGAAAAAAAAATGTTTTATTTTAACGTAAATTAAAATACTACTTAAAAAGCTTCATCAAACATTTTTTATTTTATTTTCTAGACCGAAATAGGACAAATCAGCGCAAGGGCGTTGTGGTGCTGCCATGTTCACATGGTGCTGCCCTGTTCACATGGTGCTGCCCTGTGCACATGTTGCTGCCCTGTTCACATAGGGCTGCCCTGTTCACATGGTGCTGCCCTGTTCACACCATCACTTTCGGTCAAAAGTTTCGTCGTTGAGAATGGCTTAATGAAATCAGCGGTGTTATTGAGCATTCCAGTGAAAGCATTATTTCTTCAATTATACGACCTTACAAAGATTCTTTTTCAGGCATAATATCCAGTGCGCATTGCATTCGCAGTGACGCAATGATTAAACCAACTTGAATGATTGTTTCAGAATTTTTAGATGAACTTACCTGTTAGTTGCAGTCAATCCACACACCGAAACTTTGTTAAGTTATTAAAAAGTATTGAACATACATTTAGTGCTTTATAACCATACATTTCAAATAAGCTTTTCTCCGTAAACCGCGCCTAATAAGTAGCGACCATTATCATATGAGCCCCGTGATCCGGAAATGGGGCTTATGACAGCGTATCCCCATTTCAGACTGCGCGTCTGCTTTAAAGTCACGCGAGGTTTTTAGTCTCATATGCGGACAGGTAGCTCCTGACCAGACTGCGCAGAAGGAGCTTACCTGACCGCAAATGGCATAAGACCCATTTCGCAAGACGCGGCTCTTTTTACATTCAGTAGGACTGCTGTTAAACTAGTATGTGCAAAGTCTGTGAATTAATTTTGACCATATACAAATACTCAATATCTATCGATTATTTTTTTATTGCAGTTAAGGAAAAGTACAAATAAAAAACTTGTAGTTTATGTCCACGTTATTATTTATCACATGATCTTAAAATCAACTTGCTTGAAATTACTGACGTCTCACCTACGTTTGCGTTTGTTACAACTACAACACCTCTGAAAAAAAAAGATGGACGATCAAAGTGACAAATATCTTCATCAAGTGTCAAGGTAATTCTTTTGAAATATAATTAAAGTTTAGCTATAAACATATGTTTATATTAGTTTATATTAAACCAGAATAAATGAATTCAATTTTACAAGAAAAGCCGAAGTAAATAATATGTCACATGTTTTCGCGACACGGGTTTCGAAACAAAAAGCGCGTGTGATTTGGAGGATCTGGATAGATACGTTGCAGGTCATTTCAGCATTGGCGCAACTGTAGAGAGTGTTGAAGTTCCACTGTAGGACAGTTGACCTGAAGCAAAGACCTATAGAATACAATGTAATATATAGGTCTTTGCCTGAAGCTGTCATATGTGTCTGCACACACAACACTTTCTTTCAGATTATTCCACTCTATCCACTTTCTTGGGGGGGGGGGGGGGAAGAGTTCTTATATTGTGGAGTTTTGCAATGTATTTGCATGAAAAAAATAATACGGGCAAAAGCCTGAGAAGCGGGCGTTGACCGTTCATACATATGGAAATTTAGACCATAAAATTACATAAGAATACCATATAGGGATCCGTCTAAAAAAATTTGCCACATGACATATATTTTCGCGATGCTATTTATGACCTTGAACAAATCAAAAACACTTTGACATATGCTAAATCACATGTAAATACATACCTCAGGAAAAATTATGTCAATGATATCATAATTTTGTAGCGAATTGCACTAAATATTCTCGCATTATTTGTTTTTCTTCGCAACCGTTCCAGAATTAAGTCATTACTCAATTATCACCTTAATGCTCTTCTTCAGTAGGTATAAACCGAAGACTGGATCACTACATATACAGGGCTAGCGCTGGCCCAAAAAATGTTTGAGCCACCCAGATGTAGGGGTGTCCGGCATGCCCCTCCCCCCCCCCCGGAGATATTTTGGATCCTAGATTGTCTGTGGTGCGTCTTGGGCCTATTGCCAACCAGTTTTCGTTTGTTTCAAATAACAATTTATACTATAGATTTTTCATATTTCTTTTAATGACAACAAGCACATGTCACATATTATAATATACATCAAATCACAATTTTCATAGTAATAGAGATATTTTAATACAGCGCATTTTTAACAACATGATGAATGGCATGAAAAATACAAGCATACATTTCATTCACAAAATACATTGTTTTGCTGCTTTACTGCTTGCTGGCATCGACGGCATGAGTGTGATCTAAAAAAAAATACATAGTCAATCTGCATATATACATATAGTTAGACTATAGCATTTCAAAGTAATTTCAAATTAAAATTCCTCTCATCTTCAAAATCTTACCTTTAGACTTTGCATGTTTAGTCACCGAGTCTTTTTTCAGGATATTGCAACCTACAGTGAACGTGTTGGAATTCTGCACCTTAATGCATAGGTCACAGTACATTGATTTTGATTCATTCTCAAAACGAAGCCAATTATTATCAACTTTCCATGACTCTTGGAATGCTCTAGTTTTTGTGTTTTAATTATTTTGTTTGTTTGTTCAGACTCATTTTCGTCCAAAGGACGCTTTAAGGTTAAAGAAGTCATGTTAGCGACTGTACGGACAAAGTGGTATCTTCCATTTATATAGTAGACGACATGAATTAGTCTTCCTATGCGTTACAAATTCGTAACTTTAATTAAATTTTAATTGCAATTAAACCGCGCGTGTTTTTCACGTTTTCCTTTGATTAAAATACGCCGCTGTTAGTTATCATAGTGTGTGAGTAAAACGATCAAATTATTAATGAACACCTTTTCATTTCAATCGAAAATCGGCAGAAAGTTGTAACATCAACGACATAGAACTAATTATTTAATTATCACTCTTTAATTTGGATCGATAGTCAGCTTGGAAACAATTAATTTATTGTCACGCTTATTTTCATTTTTAATCTTATAATACGACATTTGCGACCATCCGCTATTTTGTTTGCAGACGACAATATTAACTGTGTATTCATAGCTCCACCCATTTTTACGTTTCATTCAACAACGTCATTTCATGTGTAAGCCAGCTCAGTTTTGATTGGCCAGCTACCATGTGCACTTAAATAACAATAAGGTCAAGCGATGTCTCGATACAGGTGCAGACCGGTTTTCGTTCACTGTTCAAATTGCGAATACTTTCATTGAAACAAAAAGAAAAATATAGAAAACCAGTTTCGGGTTAAAATGGGGGCTGTTTTCAATGAAATTTTACGAGATTTTAGCATTTTCGCAAATCGGATTTTTCTTGAGCCAAATTCTCAATATTTTCGCAAATGGCTCAAGTGGCGAACGACAGCGCGAGCCCTGATATAGTGACAGTCTTTACCAAACACAATTTAAGTGAACATAACCTGTCTTTAATATATTGCCGAATCTCAGATTTCTGTCAAATTTATTTGCTTTGATCTTTTCGATATCTTATTGTTATTTTTATCCTGACAAATCACAAACGCTTGTTAAAAAATTATTTGTTTTAAACATTAAAGTTGGCATCTCTATTCTTCCAGTATTCTCGCGGTATTTCAATAACGACACCCTACTGTTTATTTGTCAGAATTTGTTACGCATGTTGCATTCGCTCTCAGAAAGAAGTTTTACGTGTGATCATTAGCAATATTCTGGTAAGTTGTCGTTGTTATCCACCAAAAACACATTTATTCACAAAATTTAAAGATATTCCGATCAAACTTTTTAGTCTTTTAGCTTTAATTATTAACGTATTTACACCTCGTCTGCTCGCACTTTACCGATATCCCGAAAGGTAACATATCACTATAATTAGTATAGGCCTAAAACCACAAAATCCGATACCATTGGATTTTCGTACCACAATCTTACATTAAAAATCATCCAGATTCGAAATCAACAAAAAAAAAAGACATTTATAAATTGTCTGCATTATTGATCAAATTTTAAGATATTTGTTGGTTTTCCGTTTTTAGAAGCTGTTCTGCCAAGGCAAGAGCTGGGCATCATACAAGCCATTCTATCCAGCAAAACTGACAGTTTTGGTTTACAGAAATCAACAAAGGAGGGATTCCTGAACTATCAAAATTTCCGAGCTATACACACAGTTATTATCTGTGGTGATCTTTATTGGTTCTGTTTGTTTACTTGGATGGAACTTGTGTGAACTTTTATAGAACTTTGAAAAGTCTATATATGTCTATCTATAAACAAAAATCAGCTATGGTATAATAAGATCAGATGTGCAAACAATGTCAAAGGGTTGTTAAATTAACAATTTGAAGGCAATTATGCTGAAAAAATATAAATGTTCCCATGAAAATTTTGTCTGTATATCGACAAGTGTCTGCCGATAATTGTCAAACTAGTAATACAAAACTTACCACAAGTATGTAAAAGCACTAAGTACCTGTGATCATTTTTAGTAAGATAGTATAATTCTAAACAGTAGCAAATAGCTTGTTTAGTAAGTGCATAATGCAATTAATATGATTTCCGTTCTATTGTGTAATTAATAAATTGGTTGTTACTTGTTAATCCATGATAAATGTTTTTTGGCTAGTACAAAACCAGCAATGTTAATTTTGTAAAAGGTAATACAATAACACCACTTTGTAATTTCATATACGTAAATATTCTTGAAATGTAGGTTGATGACAGTGTTTTAGTTTTACTTATTTTGTAACTATTATTTTATGTGCAAATAAATGATGTGAAGTGTTTTGTATCTCCACACAAGACCACATACCTTTTTATGTCCCCCACCACTATAGTGGGGGACATATTGTTTTTGCCGTGTCTGTTGGTTGGTTGGTTGGTCTGTTGGTCTGTTGGTTGGTTTGCGCCAACTTTAACATTTGCAATAACTTTTGCAATATTGAAGATAGCAATTTGATATTTGGCATGCATATGTATCTCATGGAGCTGCACATTTTGAGTGGTGAAAGGTCAAGGTCATCCTTCAAGGTCGAAGGTCAAATATATAGCTTCAAAGCAGCGCAAAAGGGGACATAGTGTTTCTGACAAACACATACATGTATCTTGAAAAATGTTATATATGTACTGTGTTATGTGTTATTTGAATGTTTAAATAAAAAATATGGATGATATTACATGATGCATTCTTATATTTGCATTCAAAATGTAACTATAGAGCTAAGTGTATGCAATTTAGACTGTGATTTTAGAATTGCTACAAAATGGCTAGTTTTTTAGTGGCGACAAAATTTAAGCTATTCAACAATAGTTTGTGAAAGAAAATTAGAAACCTGCAAGATACCTGTATTTATTAAATTTTTTAATTGTGAAACAAGTGTGTTGTAATACTGTTACACATAATTATACATTGATAATAAATAAGAAGACAATTAGTGGTGTTAACGTTTCCCAACAGTAGAAATCATTCTTCTGATGAAGTCAGTGATATACAGACGAAAGCTCCAGGTATGGCTTTCAATACGTAGTGTGTGTTATTTGACAGTCTAAAACTTAATGGATTAAAAAAAATCCTGTCAAATTTGTCAATCAAAATTGATTTGACACATCACATGATTTTGATTATGTTAAATCAGTTTACTGTATGCTAAATGCAACTGCTTTAGCAAGCTGTCAAGTTGAATTGAGACATTTGATGAAACAAACTGTTTCCTGGGTAGGACCAGTACTTAGTGTCTATATGACGTACCATGACGTCGAAAGTCTACAAAACCTACTAGGTAGAACGAGAAATGTACTTCCACATACAATTTTCACCGACCCTTGAGTGTTAGCCAATCAGAAGACACCTTATGTCTGTTGCTTTTAGAGATATTTGACATTGAACATCATTATTATTATTTATACCAAATTATGCGACTATCAACAGCATACTCATAAATATTGTGCGCATTTATTAAACATTATTATTATTATTATAATTTATACCAAATTATGCGACTATCGACCGCTAACTCATAGATATTGTGCGTATTTATTGACCTGGCGTGGCGGAATTAACCTCTGACTTATGCAGTTATGGTTATCACAAAATACGACCAACGGGGAGGTTATAATACATTATTTATCCCGTTAATGCTTGGTAACTGTTTGGTTACCGTTGGGAATTTCCTATACAGTAATGGGCTGGATGGTCGTGATACTCCGCCCCGCATGATCAATAAATACTCACAATATGCTGAATAATTTTAATTTTAAAAAGGTAACAATTGAATCTTCTTCAAATTTGTATATAATCTATTTCGATGCATTAAATACTTGAAACTTCTATGTGTTGTTTTTTTGCCATTCTGATATTTTTATTCATTTTGTCCTCAATTGAAAAAGAGATTTTAAACATTTATTATGAATAAATCTGAAGGAAAAGCGGCTCAAGAGACTAGTGTTTTGATTGGCTGTTCAGAAAATGTGTACGTAGAAGTGCAAACATGTATGTCAAAGTACAAATTGTTTTCAAAGATCGTCTTATAAATTATTAAATATAAACAATTTCCCTATCATGGCTTACGTTATACTGTCAAGCACTCAAATAGTCGATTACTCATGATAATGGATTACATTCTAGACAGAATCATTAGGTAATCAAGGGAAGTTAATTAATTATTTCTGCATAAGAGCTCTAACTTCGTGTCATTTGGTCCCTATTTGTTTCTCCTGCAAAAATGGATGTTTCATGCTTTGCATGTCACAACAAAACAAAAGTTGAAGAGTCAGGGATGGACACTAACGTTTTACAATTGGTTGCCCGCACGGGCAACCATCTATAGTATTTTGGTTGCCCAGCTAAAGACTAACAAGCCCAGTACAATGTACGTGTAGTGTCATGTGTATATAAGACTTTCTTTAAATAAAATAAAAATAACTAAACAACAACATTGCTTAATTGACAAACTCTATATGTATCATGTCCATATATAAGTCTGAGTTAAATCATTTCATTGGCTTTGATAAATGAATTTTATTAACCTAATTAATAACTCACTTGTCACAGTCGCCAATTTCATTAAATGTTTAATTGCACTGAATTGTTTCAAGCTTAAAAAGCAAGTTGCCCAGCCGGACTACTAACTTTTGAATTTGAGTTGCCCAGGCCAAAATGTACTGGCCCCGGGCTCACGGGCAACCACTAATTTCAATCCCTGAGAGTGAAAACAAATTTCAGGGGACAAAAATTCAACTTTTTCGCTCATATTTACTTGTCCAATCTTGAAAGGACAAGTGGATTTCCCATAAGCTATTGTCTTACAGGACAAGTGAAAAATCTGATGTTTAAATATGCATGTTCTAACCTGTGAGTATGATTCTTTTTCATTGAATTTAATTCCTTTTCTACATGTATAAGCAAATCTATACAAATTAATTTCTGTATAATCCCCAATTCATTACTTGATCCAGTTTAGTCCAGATGTTTGTGCCTTCATTATACATTACATTCACGCTTGTGTAGAGGGACAAAAAATGAAACAATAACCCCAGTTACCCAATATCAAAGACAGGATGCCAGCTGTCAATAGAATTCTTCAAGGGAATCATCAGATACAGAGTAAAGGCCTTTTTTTACTAAGAGAACTAGTTTTTTTTAAAATGAACTTCCAATTTTCTTACCAAAAGTAAAATTCTCAGGGTCATACTTTCCATTCGTTGTGTTTTATTTAGCAAGATTTAATCAAGACAATACATAATATAACATCCATTTAACATCCATACTGCCTGGTTTCAGTTTGAATATTTATCAATTCAACCCCAACCAACCGCAAACGCAAAACTGTTTAAACAAAGTCCATTTCTTGCCAGCCGGTATAGATTCAAATTATATAAATGACAAACCAGGTTATGGTCATTTACTAATTCTGAAACTTACAAAAATAAGGTCAACATCTTGAGTACTTTCGTAAAAACATTGGCACTATTTTGTCTTGTTTTCATGTAAGGGCAAACAATACAATTTCATTTATCAGAAGTATGTCATAGTTTAAAAACTGCTAGCTGGACTTTCCCTATTATCTAAGGGACGTCCATACAAAAAAAGAAGTAATTTCAAGCAAAGTTACTGCAAAATTTAATCTCTGAAATGCATATTTTGTTGATTTATGTTTTCTAAGAGTCTTTCCAGATTGTTCATTTCAACTCGGGCAATTGTTAAATAAGAATTCTTTGTTTTGGCGATCAGGCAATGGGTTCATTTTGCAGTCAGTCAAATCATAATTAAAATTCAGATGTATCCTCTGTTGTAGTGACAGCAATGAAGAAATCCAGTCTGACACCAAGGGAAAGTCTAGCAAGAAAAAGAAGAAGCACAAACATAAGCACAAGCACAAACACGGGTCTGAAAAGGCGAAACATGGCTCTGAAAAGTCTAAACATAAACACAAAAGGAAAAAACATAGGGATGACACTGCTGACATGGAAGATGGTGAATTCCCTGCAAGAAAAAGACCAAGAGTAAGCGAATATGATGGTGAAGATGCAGCAGATGCTTTGGATGAATCGGACTTAGAAAGATTGGAGGCTGCCCGTGCAGCATTAAGAGCTGAACTGAACGGGGGACATTTTGATAAATATGATGCCAATACTGAAGAACAGGACCAAGCTGGACAAGAACTTAGAAAGTCTGAAAATTATGATGAAGGTGAGGATGTCTCTTATCACAAATCACAGGGGAAAAACAGTCATAGTATGGAAGAACTGGACACTTATCAACAAGATATTGGTCTTGCCATTACCATTAAAGGTGATTCAAGAGATGACAGTAGATTAGTTTCAGATAGGCAAAGAAAGAGTAGAAAGTTTGAGGGAGAGAAGCAGAGAGATGTTAAAGACAAAATTAAAAACGCTGGTGGATCCTTCGGTTTGATAGCTAACTATGGATCTAATGAAAACAGTGGGTCTGAGGAAGAAGGTGAAATTCAGAATGATCTCAATGATGACTTGTTGGAATATGCAATGAATGAAAGTGAAAGTGCATCAAGGGGAAGGAGGGAACATTCAAAAAGCAACAAGGATGGTGCTCTACAAAGTTTTGAAAAAGAATATGACGATATAAGAAGACGGCGTGAAAAGGACAGGGAACGAAAGAAGGAAAAAAAGGAAAAATCAAAGAAGTCAGAAAAACGTGAGAAAGACAAAAAGAAAGACAAAGAAAAGCAGAAAGATGATTCGAAACGTGTAAAAGAACGGTCATCTGGAAAAACTGAAAGATCACGGTAAATTGTTGCTTTATTCCTAATATTTAGACATTTTGTTTGCTAGAAATTATAATGCAATGAATTAAACAATGTGAATATAATTAGATACACTTTCAACTATGTCCTAGTTTCTGTCCATTATCTCACAATTGACTTACTTTAAGATTTCAATGTACAGTGGATACTCTTTGGTCAATAAAAAAGACTTGATTGGAATCCTTAATATGTTGACTCATGAATTTCTGTACATATTTTCAAAACGTGTATACATGTGTCATAAACAATTAGTGAATATTATTGAAAGGTATTACATAATTGTATTATACTAAGACTGTTGTACAGAATCCAATTGACTTCTTACGGGCTTTCTTGCTATAGTTCTGTCAGACGATGTTACTGATTTTGATAGCTCAAAGTCCCGCGCAGAAGAGTCGAGACTTGAGCAAGACCGTGAGCGAAGAAGGGAAGAGGAAAGGCAGCGAGAGAGACAGAGGGAACAGGACAGAGACACTGAACGGAAGCAAGAGCGGGAGAGAGCAGTGGAGCGAGAACGGGAAAGGGAGAGAACTAGAGATCAGGAACGGGAGAGGGAAAGAATTAGGGATCAGGAAAGAGAGCGAGAGAGGGCACTGGAACGGGAGAGGGATAGGACTAGGGACCAGGAGAGGGACCGAGACCGCACCAGAGATGGCCGTGACTCGAGAGATCCCAGAAGGTTAGGTTTTGTTTGTTTTGATAGTTTTCCTTACAGAAAAAGCCTTAGGCCTTTTTCCTGTCCAGATATCCTGTCTTTACAATGACAGACATTTCCGAACACTTCAAGTTTATCGTGGAAAATTTCTTCCCTTTTCTATCCCTTACTCTCAAAGTATCGCTCCTCCTCATTGTATCGTGCCTTTAACGAAAAACCTTCAAGAAGTGCTGGAAAGTTAATGATCTTTCAATTTTTAGAAGTTGTAATTTATTTGAGGGTAATCCATGACTATTACGACGATCATTCTCATGATTGCCGGTGTTTGTTGGAAAATAGGTCATGTCTACTCTAGTGTAATGCTATGATTTTTATTGACCTAACACACAATTATGTTTGTTTGTTTATGGACTAATAGTGGCTTTATCAAATGTTTTATATGCCACTTATGTTTGAATAAAATGTAAAAATATTTTAAGAACAACTTGAGCAAGAGTTTAGTTTTTCCTTTAAGTTACTTGTTTTAGAAGAAGCACATGCACATAGTAACAAATCTTAGCAACCAATCAAAAAGGCCGACACAATGAGATAAATTGTACATGAAACAGATTACTACAGGGAGCTAAGTCTAGCCAGTATTTTGTCGAAACATTGCCGATTTAAATGCAGTTTACGTTGTTATGTCCATGAATGCACATTTAAATATTGATTGACGTTTTGTATTTGTTCACTTCCAAAATTTGTATGTAATCATTAAGAGGGCCAATACTACGGATAGACATGCTACATGTTGTTGCAATTTTTCCCTGAAAATTGTAAGTCCCTTTCTCCAACGCAAGGAAAAAAACACTCTGAGAGATTCAACATTAGACAATTTATGATAAATGCAGGTCTGGGGACTAGAGTTATAGCAAATTCAGCGATACGTTGCTGTAAATTAGTTGCACAAAGTAGAAGCTTTCTAATGCTTATTTGCTACATTACTTTCACTTTATTGAAAATCAGTTGCTCTAACTGTAATGATATGCGGTAGTTCTTTAAGGCTTCCTGTGGCTCAACATATGTTCGTAAGTTAAATGTTTGTCTTGCTTTGCGAAAATTCTCATTTTAAGTTCACCTGATCATAAAGCACTGTATGAAACTTGGTCAGAAAAAAATGTTTATCTTGAAAAAAAAGTTCGAATCTAGGTCACAGGGCTACTAAATATCAAGGTTACCACTCTAGAAGCGAAATATATCAATATAGCTCAATATTAATTAAAAATAATTTGATCAGAATGTTTATCCAGATCATGTGTGTCCAATAAGGTCATCTGGTAAAATGCTAGAAAATCTTTTTATCTTTTGTTCTAGAGGCCACATGTATGATTCAAACTCTATGAAACGTGATCAGAATGTTTATCGCCACAAGGTCTGAAATGAGTTGGAATTTGGATCAAGTGTATCCAAAAATTAGGTCACCAAGTCAAATCTAAGGAAACCCATATTACCACTATATATGACTCTTTTGAGCAAACTGGGTAAAAATGTTAATCATTACATTATGAAGGTGATTGTTAATCTTGTGTGGTGTACCCTTAAATCAGGCGAGCACTTTCAGGTTTCAATATTTGAAGAAATATATTTTTCTTTAGCAAAGTATGAAATACAAGTATTAAGTGCATGTGTAGCCATTACTTACCTAGGCCATAGGCAATTTAAGGTCTATTTTTTCTGAAATCATTCTTCAAATTAACCTCTGTTAAAATCTGTTCAAATTGTTTTATGCCATTATCTCACAGAGACAGGAGTAGAGATAGGCGTTTGAGCCCAAGACGAAGGTCACGTGAGCGTCGCCCTGGGTCACAAGGCAGAGGCCGTGACCCCAGGGGCTCACGACGGGATAACGAAAAGAACGAGGACAAGTTTAAGGGCAGTCTGTCCGAGGGACTCTTTGTGAAGAAGGGCGACTCGGACGATGAGTTGGAAGTGTAAGTTCCCTTGCAGTGCAGTCTTTGTTGCAGTAGTATAGGATATGTTGTGTACCCTATTTTAGGATGTAAATTATAGCTATTTGACCGTTAGCCTTGCATCAATACTAACTTCTAAAAAGGTTTGATACTTCCATTCAACGCTCATCACTCTCACATCACTTGACCTGATTGTGATCGTGACATTGACCTAATTTAGCTTGAACCAGGGTTTATCAGGGCTTATTGAAAGCAGCACTTAGTGGATTGATGATTTATGCTTTGTCTATGTCAGTTTGTACCATTACCCACATACACTATATCTGAGTCTGTTCCAGACATGATTTTGATCCCGAGGAGGAGGAGAATGAGGAGACAGTGATAGAGAGACGACGCAAGGAGAGGGAGGCACTCATGCAGGTATGGTCTGCACATATGTGCATCACGGTCCCACCATAGGGTATGTCTGTATGTCTAAAGGGCTGTCATTGACCTTTGTAACCCTTTCCTACTAAGAAATGTTTTTGGACCAGAGCTCCAGGTAAGGATTTAGTCTAAAGGGTATTTTATCCCCTGATATTATTGTTAAAGCGTATTTTACTCCTTTGTTTCAGCCATAAAGTGTATTTTGGAATATTGAGGGGTATTTTCCATTTCCATAGAAAACTTACAAAGTACATGACCTGTTTAATCTAGAAATATAATAATTTGTTATTTATATTATTATATGCAAACAGAATTTAAAATGGTGATATAACCAGACTTGTTTTAAAATATTCCCGCATGAGCCGCTGGCCGCTTAAAACGTCCCTGTTTTTTATCCACTAACATTACGGTATGGGCCGCCATTTTTATTACAAGCTTATTTTCATTCACTTACTTTTGATTCAAAGGTTAACTTTATCTAAAAATTCAACTGGATTATTGCTTAAACCAGTTACGCACTTTAATCGATTAAAAAACGTACCAAGATTTGTATTGCGTTTTGTTACGTACTGGGTCGATTTTTAATGCGTTTTTTTATACGCCCGTATAAAATACGGGACGTATTATGTGAAACCCCTTGGCGGCGGGCGGCGGGCGGCGGGCGGCGGGCGGAAGGCATCACTTTGTCCGGACTCTAATTCAAATTGTATTCATCCGATCTTCACCAAACTTGGTCAGCAGTTGCATCTAGTTGATATCTAGGCCAAGTTCGAATATGGGTCATGCCGGGTCAAAAACTAGGTCATAGGGTCAATAAGTGCATTTTCAAAGGGGCCACTTTGTCCGGACTCTATTTCAAATTGTATTCATCCGATCTTCACCAAACTTGGTCAGCAGTTGCATCTAGTTGATATATAGGCCAAGTTCGAATATGGGTCATGCCGGGTCAAAAACTAGGTCATAGGGTCAATTAGTGCATTTTCAACGGCGCCACTTTGTCCGGACTCTAATTCAAATTGTATTCATCCGATCTTCACCAAACTTGGTCAGAAGTTGTATCTAGACAATATCTAGGTCAAGTTCGAATATGGGTCATGCCGGGTCAAAAACTAGGTCACAGGGTCACTTAGTGTATTTCAAGCATTTAGCATGGTGTGCGGGCGGAAGGCATCACTTTGTCCGGACTCTAATTCAAATTGTATTCATCCGATCTTCACCAAACTTGGTCAGCAGTTGCATCTAGTTGATATCTAGGCCAAGTTCGAATATGGGTCATGCCGGGTCAAAAACTAGGTCATAGGGTCAATAAGTGCATTTTCAAAGGGGCCACTTTGTCCGGACTCTATTTCAAATTGTATTCATCCGATCTTCACCAAACTTGGTCAGCAGTTGCATCTAGTTGATATATAGGCCAAGTTCGAATATGGGTCATGCCGGGTAAAAAACTAGGTCATAGGGTCAATTAGTGCATTTTCAACGGCGCCACTTTGTCCGGACTCTAATTCAAATTGTATTCATCCGATCTTCACCAAACTTGGTCAGAAGTTGTATCTAGACAATATCTAGGTCAAGTTCGAATATGGGTCATGCCGGGTCAAAAACTAGGTCACAGGGTCACTTAGTGTATTTCAAGCATTTAGCATGGTGTCCGCTCTCTAATTGAAGTAGTTTTCATCCGATCTTCACCAAACTTGGTCAGAAGTTGTATCTAGACAATGTTTAGGTCAAGTTCAAATATGGGTCATGCCGGGTCAAAAACTAGGTCACAGGGTCACTTAAACCATTTCAAGCATTTAGCATGGTGTCCGCTCTCTAATTGAAGTAGTTATCATCCGATCTTCACCAAATTTGGTCAGAAGTTGTGTCTAGACAATATCTACATGTAGGTCAAGTTCAAATATGGGTCATGCAAGGTTAAAAACTAGGTCACGAGGTCACTTAGTGCATTTCAATCATTTAGCATGGTGTCCGCTCTCTAATTGAAGTAGTTTTCATCAGATCTTCATCAACTTTGGTCAGAAGTTGTGTCTAGATGATATGTAGGTCAAGTTCAAAAATGGGTCATTTTAAAGTTATCAAGTTGTCCAAAGCCTTAAAACGGGCGTATCTTGTGACAGTTTGGCACTCTTGTTAATTTTTTCAATGCGTAAATACGCAGATACGCCTCTTAATTGGAGCTCTGATTTGGACTCATTTGTAGCTTTGGAAAGTAACATTTAATTAAAGACCTATCTTACTAGATTCAAGTTTTAAAGGCTTCATTTCCTGAAATACTGATGAGCTGTAAACAGCATAAAACCTGAACAGACTGCGAGCAACTCGCAAGCTGTTCTTGTTTTATGCTGGTTGCAAAAGCCATTTTCACTCTGCTTCTATTGGGGAAAAGGGTAAAACAGAAAGCGTCCATCTGTCCCTGGGCTAGGTTGATGAAATATGCAAGTAGATGAAGGTCCACATGGATATATTAAAGTTATTTCAGGCGCATCAGTCTGTCATTTTGTCTGTATGATTAATATCATTTTTCTAGATCCTTTTGATAACTCAAAAAGGTTTATCTATTATAAATCTTTTTACCTCGTTAATATGATAATTTAAAACTGTTTCACGTTAATATGATAATTTAAAACTGTTTCAAGTATTTCAGTTTTGTTCGTAAATTCATTTTATGACATTCTTTAAAACTTAAAAAAAATCATTGAACATGCAAATATAAAATAAGTAACCACAAATGTTCAATATGTTGTGATGGCATTTCAAGTACAAGACCATTCAAGATCATGGTCCCATTAAAGTTTAAACCTAAGAAATGGTCATGCTTCAGCTTGTTTTGATTTTAACTTTTTCATTCATCTGTGAATTTTATTATAACATGCCCTCAACATGTTAACCACTTGGAGAAAGAGAGACCTCTCAAGGCCATTCACAATTTATGGGCAATTCTCAAATATGGACTATATACAACTTGTGCACAATGCACCATTAATTGTTCATTCTTACTATAACTTGTCACAACATTAAGCATTTTGTAACAGCATTTTGCATGCAAGTCTTAACTTGTTATACCAAACCAAGCATTCCCTACTTGAAGCATAAAAGTGTTAAAAAACAGATGGTACCTTAATACCATATTTTTTTACAGAAAATGAAAGGGTCTGAACCAGAGATTGAAGAACCAGTCAGAGCCATGGAAGTGAAGCCAGATGTAGACCCAGTGGGAGTTTCCATGGAAACCAATTCACAGTATGGGTTGTTGATGGAAGAGTTTAACACACCCACACCCACCCCTCCTCCACCTGCCCATAGTCATCAGCAACATATCGTTCACACAGGTATAAATATTTTATACTTTCATGTATAATGTCTTTGAACATTAGAAGCACGTCAACGTCACTTGACCTCAATTTGACCTTGACATTGACCTACTTTAGGACTAATTCAAGAGGTCTGGATTTGTGGTTGACCCAAAATGTTTCATCTTTACTATCAACGTGCTTCTTACAAAGTGTTTTGATACTTGCATTAGTGATTTATTTGAATAATATCCACACACCCACATCTTGCCTTATTTTGATTTTATCTTTGTCCTGCTATTAGACTTATTCAGAAGGTACACATTTTTTGTTAACTCTTAATGACGCATTTTTGTCTTAATGTTAACATTACTTGATGAGAAACTTTGATATTTGCATGGATGTTATCTATGAACATGATCAAAACACTTGACATCCACCTTATTTTGGACTCGGACTAATGCAGAAGGTCCAACTTCTTAATAACCCAAAATGCTGTGTTTTGTCTAACATCAATACTGCTTGCCACAAAGCTTTGACACTTGTATGATGTTATTTATGAACACTCTTAATAGTTACAAGGATCCATTAGGGGTGAGCGCATTTATTGAATGCAGCATCTTGTCTTTACTGTTAATTACTTGTACTCTCATTTCAGTTGATACATTCATTTAGCATGAACTTTGTTGTTCATGAATCGGATATGATTTTTTGTACAGCTACAAAATTCTTACATCCATCCCTTGATTTAAATGAGACACATTCTCGGAAAACTAGGCTAAATGCATGTTTATAAAGTGATGTGCTGTCTTTGATTAGCCTCTGAAGACCACACAGGCTAATCTGGGAGAATACTTTACGCATATGCAATAAGTTGGTTTTCGCAGAATGCAGGGTTCTCAATAAGAGCCGGCCGCCGGCCAAAGCGGCTGTTTGAAATAAGATTTTGGCCGGTTGAAAATTTTCAGATTCTGAATAATCGGCATTGACTTTTCGAAATTCGCTTGAATATCTCCCTTAACGCATTACAACAACAACAACAATGAAAAGGCGCAAATTGGAATCGGTCAAAAATCTGTGTGTAGAAATACCGAAATCCCCGTAATAACCGAAATTCCCAGAAACCCCCCAAATACTAATGTATAAATATTTTAGTTTTTCACTACCAAACTTGGATAAAAACAATGTTTCATCAGTGAAATCAGCGTATTTTGCAATATTCTATCTTTATATCCGCAGTATTTTGATAAATAATTAATATTAATGAGGATTTCGGGAGATTTCGGTAATTACGGGGATTTCCGTATTTCTACAAACCCGTCAAAAAGCAGTCAAATATTTTTACGTTCTTTTCATCACATGGCGAGTTTTTGTTCCTGGTTGCTTGCGTTTTTTGGGTTAATGCAAAGTTTTCGTTCTTGTGAAAGTTTGTTTTAATTCAGTTACGTTTTAAACTAGAAGTGTCACTCAAAATGCGCATGGTAGACGGACGATCAGGCCTTTTCTCCCCATTCCTGTAGGGCCGAATTTCGGCCCCATCCCCAATCCAAAATGGAAGTTTTTTCCTTATCAGAATAAAATGTCCCAATTGCAACCTTGTGCAAAAAAAAACCCCATCAAAATTGTACAAATTGACTCTAAAAATCGAGTGCAATTACGTATCCGTAAGTATCTGTATACGTATATTTATCCAAATTATGATACACTTTATTTTTGAAAAATCATATTTGTAATGAATTAGGGCAAACCTTTGTTGGAAACTTACTAGAAAATCAGAATTTTATTGAAGAAACTGATAAGGTCTCAGTCTGTCATCAAAGATATACTATTAGATGCTGAACTAAGTGGCTGTGAATCTGATGACAGTAATGGTGACTGGGATGATTAGTAAATGTCCAGAAATATGAGTTAAAATTTTACAAAAGTAATAAAGAACTTTTTTTATTTATCTTTTGTTAGTTAAAAAAGCTAAAACTCATCAAATGCACAAAAAATGCTCAAATTTAAGTGCCTGGTTGACCATTAAATAGCCATAAAATGGCCCAAAATGCAGGAAATCAAGTGCTCAATTTTAAAGTTTTAAGGGGGAACATACCCCCGGAACCCCCTAGAAGGCCTGTTGGTATCACATTTTGGCCTGTTGGCTCAAAAGTTATTGAGAACCCTGAGAATGAGGCTCAAATGTTAAACAGATTCAAAATTTTGAAATTCATTCCTTGCCTCAAATAAATATTGTTTTATTCAAAGGGAAGAACGAGGGTCCGGCCAGTCCAGATAACTCTGCAAGTCAAGATTCCTCTACATCATCATCCAGCGGGTCAGAATCTTCATCCTCTGATGATGAAGAGGAAGAAAAGAGGGAATCACATAGGAGGAGGAAGGAAGAAATGGAAAGAATCATCAGGGACAGTGTTAAAGGACAGGAGCGTATTATGGATGAACAGTCTCAGGGTTCTAGGCAAAAATCAGGGAACAGAAAAATGTCAAAAGAGCCTGAAGCTGACAAAGATCACAAACGTCAATATAGGAAAAATGAGGACACAGATGATTTTGATAGTGATGATGACAAAGACAAGAAAAGTAAGGCTAAAGTTGGTCAAGACAAAAGAAGCAGAAACAAATCAGACAGCGAAAGCGATAAGTATGATAAAAAAGCGAAAACGAAACATGCTGGTACGGCTGATAGTGATGATAATAAGAGAAAAAAAAGAGGAGATAGCAAAGAACTTGAAAAACATCAGAAAAATGCAAAAAAGTATGAAGAAAAGAATAAAGAAGGGAAAGATAGTAAATCTAAAACCAAAAAATATAAGTCATCTAGTGAAGATAATAGTGAAGAGGATATGAGGTTGAAGATAAAAGAGAAGAAGCCTACTGAGAAAGACCAGGAAAAATATATAAAAGATGAAAGAACAAGTAAATCTAGAAGAGATGCGAGATCTCGAAGTAGGGATAAATCAAGAAGAAGTCAAAGGTCAAACAGTAGAGAAAGGTCAAGAAGAGATGAGAAATCAAGGCGGGACTATTCTTATAGTAAAAGAAGTGATGAAAGGAGAAAAAAAGACTCAAGGAATGATTCTGAAGACGAAAATAGAAGTAAGAGGAGAAGTAAGAAATATAGTGACAGTGAATCTGAAAGTGATTCGAGGAGAAAGACTGATCGAAAAGACTCAACGAAGAATAAACGAGGTGAAAGTAATGAAAGGGAAAAGAGTCAAGGTGCCCAAGAGAAATCTGTTGATGAAAAGAATAAGAATATTGAGGAAAGCCAGCAGGATAAAAATGGGGACAAGGACCTGAGTATTTATGACTCTGATATGGACAATACCACTGACTTTGATGAAGTCATGAAGCAGAAGAGGATGTCATTAGAGGGATTTCCTCAGGGTAGGAATTATATGTATCTTGATAGGCATGTTATAATATGCACAAGACAGATAGCAAATAACTTCTTGCTGATGGCAAATGTTATAAAAATTTTAATTTTTTGAATGCCATGTGTATGTTAATACTGACTTTCTCAGTTTCTGCCTGCAATCAAGTGAACCATGATATATTGTAAACATGAAAGAAATCAAATTGATTGGTAGAAAGTTGTTTTAGTCAAAATGCATCACTTTCCGTTTTTTTTCACATTCTGGTACTATCCATAAAGTCAAATGTTTCTCCTTTATTATTGTAGAAGATAGCAATGACAAGAAACCGGATGAGAAGTCTACCAAGGAGGTTGACATGTTTGCCGAGGATGCAGACATGTTTTCAGAGAACTACAATGTGAGTCACAATCTATCATATAAACCTTTCAATGTTAAATCTTTATTTATGTAAGTAAAGTGTAATCCTTAGCCCCAGACAATGCTAAGATTGTCCATAGTGTATGATTGTAAGTATAGGGCCAAGTTCAGAGTATCTCTTTTTGGTCCAAACATACTCCTTTCTAAGGAAATATTAAGTGTTTTTCCCCAATTGTGAAGTTTAAATTGTTCAAGCCTACTTTACTTGGACATTGCTAATGCAGTGTCTAGTTTAGTGATCCACAAATAGAGGGGAATTCCCCCCTCACTTTGGAAAAATAGGGTGGATTTTTAAGAAAGGGGGGTGCAATTATTAAATACCGTATTTATACATTTTAGTTTTATGTAAAATTGGTTATACTCTTCTTCTGCATAGAGTACGATATTGTCTGCTATTTTATTCCATAAACATTCACGAGTTGCATCCCCTGATTTTTTAAACGAATTACTTATTTTTATGCCCCCGGATCGAAAGATCGGGGGTATATTGTTTTTGGCCTGTCTGTCATTCATTCATTGTATGTGTCCCAAAACTTTAACCTTGGTTTAAGTTTTGTCATAACTTTTTGAATATTGAAGATAGCAACTTGATATTTGGCATGCATGTGTATCTCATTAAGCTGCACATTTTGAGTGGTGAAAGGTCAAGGTCATTCTTCAAGGTCAAAAGTAAAAAAATACAATGCAAGGGAAGTAATAAGCTTTAAAAGGGAGATAATTTCTAAGCCTGCCAAATGATATATTGAAATTTTATTTCAAAGCGGTGCAATAGGAGGCATTGTGTTTCTGACAAACACATCTCTTGTTTATTTATCCACCTGACTTTTAAAGGAAAATTCTTTATATTCTGTTGACAGCGTATTGAAGATTCAATTCCCTTTGACTTCTTGTGTTCCTGTCAAAAATATACAAAGTGGAATAAAGCAACTTTAAACATATGTAAAAGGATATTGAGTGCATGAATTTTGTCGCACACATGCTGAAAATGTGTGGGATCTGTGAACAAATAGCTAGAATCACGCAATTGCTGTCTATTAAGACACTGGTTAATAGTGAGGAAGTTTGTTTTGGATACAATGTAACAACTTGTGCTACATGAACCCTGTTGAGCAGGTTAAAGCACTGAAATGTATTATATTGTTAGAATTTATGATACTCCACAACAAGGAAAAGTGACAAATATATTGATGAAGGTGAAGTTTACAATATATAAAAGTATATTACAAGAGTTTATTGATATTTTAAAACATAAGAATATACAGTGCTACAGAGTTTTAAGATGATGAATAAATGTTTCAGAGTCCCAACCTGTCTGCTTACAAAACAGGCAAGAATGAGAATCCAAACCTGATGGACAATTGGGACGATGCTGAAGGGTACTACAGTGAGTATATTTCTTCACTACTGTAGTATGTTTGCATTCAGTATGAGCCAATCTCTGGGAAAACGGGGCGTGATGCATTTGCGTAAAATGTCTTCTCAGATAAGCCTGTGCAATCTGCATAGGCTAATCACTGTAATCAGGGACATCACTTGCTGCCTAAACATCATTATCATTTAGAAGAGACTTCCATTTTAAACAAAAATACCAATAAAGCCAAAAGTGTCGTCATTTATAAGTATTGGACCACACTTTACACACATTCATCAAGCCCGGTTTTCCCGCAGCAAGGTTCATATGTAATGTATTACTTGTATTGATGTCTTAAAGCTGAATGTAGGCATTGAGCATTCTTGAGAACTTACCATATACAGCAAGTATTGGTCTGGAAACAGTCTACAACTCAATCAAGCTTTTAGTTCAATTTAGCCATACATGTTTACCACATAGATACGTATTTTGACGGATTTTTAGTGCCTTAGAAATTCAATTTTAATAAAGGCCTTTCTTACTAGATTCAAGTTTTTAAGGCTTCATTTCCAACACTTAGATGATGATAAGCAGCAAACAGCATAAATCCTGAACAGACTGCGAGTTACTAGCAGGCTGATCTGGTTTTATGCTGTTTGAACATAGACATTTTCACTTTGCTTCTGAGTGGGAAAGGGTTAAGACTCTTCAAATTAATCTGCCCCATGTTTTGCAGGGGTGCGTATCGGTGAGATGCTGGACAAGCGGTACACAGTGTACGGGTACACAGGCCAGGGGGTGTTCAGTAACGTGGTACGGGCCCGGGACCAGGCACGCGGGTCACAGGAGGTCGCCATTAAGATCATCAGGAACAATGAAATGATGTAAATAGCAAAAGAGAATAATATAATATTAAATGCATCATTATTCAAAAATTAACATATCCGTTTAAAAACAAAACAAATTTGAATGAAGGCAATTTATGAAAATTATTCACAGATTTAAATCATTTTCAATGGAATAGGGGGATTTTCACCTTCCAGTGAAATAGAAATGAGTTGCTTCAATTAAAAGTACTGCAAAATATTTACCTTCACCTTCTGTCACAAACATATGAAAATGATTATAAGAGGGCCCCCACTATACAGTCTGTTACCTACAGTTGATATCATTGTAATGAGATTGCAAATTTAGACTCATTTTTATCCCCGCCGAAAATTTTTCGGACGGAATATAGTAATAGTCTTCGTCCGTCTGTGCGTCCGTCTGTCCGAAACTTTGTCCCGAGCATAACTCTAAATCAACTGAAGGGATTTACTTGAAACTTGAAATATAAACAGATGGCAACTAGGAGAAGTGCAGTGACCAAGAACCATAACTCTATATACCTTAGTGTTTGAATTATCTTTTTTATATAATTCCAAAGTAAATTTTTGTCCAGAGCATAACTCTAAATGTACTAAAGGGATTTACTTGAAACTTAAAATATAAACAGATGGCAAGTAGGAGAAGTACAGTGACTAAGAACCATAACTCTATCTACCTTAGTTTTTAAATTATCTCCCTTTATTTAATTTCAAAGTAAATTTTTGTTCGGAGCATAACTCTAAATCTACTGAACTGATTTACTTGAAACTTTAAATACAAACAGATAGCAAGTAGGAGAAGTGCAGTGACTAAGAACCATAACTCTATTTACCTTAATTTTTGAATTATCTCCCTTTATTAAATTTCATAGTAAATTTTTGTCAGAAGCATAACTCTAAATCTACTGAAGGGATTTACTTGAAACTTGAAATATAAACAGATGGCAAGTAGGGGAAGTGCAGTGACTAAGAACCATAACTCTATCAACGTTAATTTTTGAATTATCTCCCTTTATTTAATTTCAATGTAAATTTTTGTCCGGAGCATAACTCTATATCTACTTAAGAGATTTACTTGAAACTAGAAATATAAACAGATGGTAACTAGGAGAAGTGCAGTGAATATGAAATATAACTCTATGGGCCGTAATTTTTTAATTACCTCCCTTTTTTCATTTCCAAGTATTTTTATTCTCTACAGCATAACTCCAACACTATATAACTAATTGATCATTGAAATATAAATAGATGACACAGGTGCCATTTTTTACAAATATTATTCAACCCTCTAAAACAAATGTCTTCATACAGGCAAAGACATTTGGGCAGGGATTTGGCACTACTGTGACAAGCTATTGTTAACATTAATTTATTAAAAAAAGGATATATTTATTCCCATTTGATGTATATTGTGTCTGTTCATGTTTTTCTAGTAATAGAAGCAAAAATAAAAAAAGATACAATAACCAAACCTGGACAGGTAATGATACATTATGATTATATAAGTATGAACTCAAGTATATGAGTCTCATTCTGAGGAAACTGGGCTTAATACATGTGCACAATGTGTCGTCCAATATCAACCTGTGCAGTCCACCTACATTGGATTTTCATTTGGAAGAGATTTCCTTTAAATGAATGATTAACTGAAATGTGGTTAGTGTTGTCCCTGATAAGCCTGTGCAGACTGCAAGGCTAATCTGGGATGACACTTCACGCACATTCATTTAGCCCAGAATTCCCAAAATATGTCTCGTATAATAATTTCTATACCCCATGTTCATCGTGTATTCAGGCACAAGACGGGTCTGAAGGAGCTGGAGTTCCTGCGGAAACTGAACGACGCTGACCCAGATGACAAGTTCCACTGCCTGCGGCTGTTCAGACACTTCTTCCACAAGAACCACCTCTGTCTGGTGTTCGAGTCTCTCAGGTGAGTAGATGTTATGTGCCGGCCTTGGGGAGACGTTAAGAATGTCATGTTCTGTAAAAACTGGGCATTATGCATGTGCATATCTGTGATGACTCTTTACCCACGTGAATTGAGCCCAGTTTTCCCAGAACAAGTCTCCGCTGTGCGGTGCTCTTGTTTTAAACACACATTTTGGGGAAAGGACAATAACCGTCATCAATAAATAAATTGTTATACATAACCTTTCAATGGCTTATTGTTCCCTACCAGTTTCACCGGAGGGGACTTATGGTTTGCGCTCTGTGTGTCCGTCAGTGTGTGTTTCCGTCAGTCCGTGAGTCTGTCACACTTTTCTGGATCCTGCGATAACTTTTTAAGTTCTTAATATTTTTTCAGGAAACTTTAAACATGGATAAAAAAACGGTAGGGACTTATGGTTTGCGCTCTGTGTGTCCGTCAGTCCATGAGTCTGTCACACTTTTCTGGATCCTGCGATAACTTTAAAAGTTCTTAATATTTTTTCAGGAAACTTGAAACATGGGTAGATGGCAATATGGACACTATGCACGTCATTTCATTTTGTTCCTACATCAAAAATTTTGGTTGCTATGGCAACAAATGTAGTGTAGTTTTATTTTGGAGATCATTCTCAGTAAAATAAATGTGGCCCTCTCTGTTTTAACGCAGAATCCAATATAACCACAGTCTCCACCCTGCCATTTAGGTCTCGAGCATTTTCTAAAAATTAAAATATGGAGGGGCCCATTGTTTTTGCATAATTGCTCTATTATAAACAATTATAAACAAACCATCACTTAGGAATCGAACATTTTAACTGTGATCATCTATTATTTGATGCAAATAAAAGTTTGCAAAATAGGATGTCTTAACTGTGTTTCACACTCCAGTTCTATGCGAGTTATGCGCTATCAATATTTTAATCATTGACAGCTTTTACAAGTTTAACAAGGCATGTTTCATTTTATTGTTAAATGTAAACAATATGCATTTAAATATTTTCTGCAAAAATGCAATTGAAAACATAACAGGCAAAGAAAAATAAAATTAGTTATCCAAACGATTTGGTTACACGCAAACACTGATAATGTTAACAGAACTTCAGTTTTATTTACTCCCTGGAAAGCATGTTACTGGCATGACTGCTCATAACGCGATAAACCATTGCTTTGTATTGGGTTGCATTAAATCTTAATTTAAGCTCATTATTCCACTGGCTGTTAAATCTGAACAGTGTCCAATGAAAGCTCTGTCCCATAATGCACTGTATGCTTTACTCTTGAGAAAAAAGGCATATATTTGTGTTTATGAAATTCTTAAACACACTTATCGTCTTGAATGGCCAGAATTTGTTTTTATGTTGTAATTATATTGGATTATCAGATATATATATATACACATTATAAGGCGGTACTATACATTCATCAATAACGAAGGTTTATATGCATGCGGCAAATTAAACCACAACATGGCCATTGATCAGCTCAGAACTTATAACACAGATCTGTTTGAAAGGTTGTCTTTTGGCTTGGATCCTGTCATCCATGTTATATTGGTGTTACAGCGTATATCAAAAAAGTATTGAAGAAACAAAATATGTGTTATAATAGAGGGTGTTTAGAGAAACTGCATAGTTAAAAAAAACATAACTGCCTCTTCAATATTGACATTTATTGCCTTTCGGTTATTTTTTTGTATGGAGTTGTCTGGTCAGGAGCTGCCCTGACCACTACAATGTCAGTATGGTTTTGTGATTTCATAAGCCAATATTATGACCCATCATTAGAGTATACAGATACAGAGGCCTACCTGGAGCCATAATGTTTGCATATGTCCTTAGGCCCTTATTTGCTTGACATTGCTAACTTGATGATTGGGAATTTTTTTTTAGCCATAATCGTGGAAAACTAGGTCTAATGCATGTGCGTATAGTGTTGATCCAGATTATCCTGTGCAGTCTGCTAGGCTAATCATGGATGAAACTTTTCGCCGACTTGATTTTTGTTTAGAAGAGAATTACTTGAAACAAAAAATTCCATAAGGGTGGAAAGTGTCAAAGTGCACAGGCTAATCTGGGACGACACTTAACGCACATGAATTAAGCCCCATTTTCCCAGAATGAGGCTCATTTATTATGCATTCTAATTATACCCCCACAAACGAAGTTTAGGGGGGTATATAGGAGTGAGCTTGTCTGTTGGTCGGTTGGTCTGTCGGTCCGTACTAAGTGTACGCTCTCTATTTCAAGTTGTTTTCATCCGATCTCCACCAAACTTGGTCAGATGATGTATCTAGATGATGTCAAGGTGAAGTTCGAATATGGGTCATGCCGGGTCAAAAACTAGGTAACGGGGTCACTTAGTGCGTTTTAAACATTGAGTACAGTGTCCGCTCGCTAATTCAAGTAGTTTTAATCCGCGCTTCACCAAACTTTGTCAGAAGTTGTAACTAGATGATGTCTAGGCCATGTTCAAACATGGGTCATGGCAGGTCAAAAACTAGGTCACGGGGTCACTAAGTGCGTTTTAGACATTGAGCATGGTGTCCGCTCTCTACTTTAAGTAGTTTTCATCCGATCTTCACCACACTTGGTCAGAAGTTGTATCTAGATGATGTGTAGGTCAAGTTCGAACATGGGCCCTGCCGGGTCAAAAACTAGGTCACGGGGTCACTATGTGTGTTTAAAACATTGAGCATGGTGTCCGCTGTTTTTTGTGAAGACAACATGCAAAATATGTCGATGCCGAATGTCACGTATTAGTCACGTCTGTGACAAAGCTCTAGTTGTTTTGGCACAGAGGCACCTCATAAACCTCAAAACAACCACACAGATGTGATAAAAATATTCATCATGTATTGTTATTGTTGCAGCATGAACCTTCGAGAGGTAATGAAGAAGTATGGCAAGAACATCGGCCTCCACATCAAGGCAGTGCGAAGCTACAGCCAGCAGCTGCTGTATGCACTCAAACTGCTGCAGAAATGTAGTCTGCTGCATGCTGACATCAAACCTGATAACATACTGGTGAGATCTGCTAAATTTTATTGCCCTCCCAAAACAGGGGTTATATGAGCAGCGTTCTGAGAAAAACTGGGCTTAATGCATGTGCGTTAAGTGTTGTTCCAGATTAGCCTGTGCAGTCCGCACAGGCTAATCAAGGACGACACTTTCGGCTTGTATGGTATTTTTAGTTTCAATGAAGTCCATACTTACCGAAAATCAAGTTTAGGTGGAATGTGTCGTCCCTGATTAGCCTGTGCGGACTGCACAGGCTAATCTGGGACGACACTACGCACAAGCAGTAAAGCCAGTTTTCTCAGAACAAGGCTCATATTTGTGATTCTCATGCAGTAAGGTATATACTATAAATTATTGTCTAGAGTCGCAATATAATTCAAACTGTTTAGCTTATTATCAGATTAGGTGCATTTGTGCCCCAAACTGAGAGCTGAATAAAATCGATCAATGTTAATTTGCATAACCTTCACAACTGTTGGGTTTAGTGAGGTTAACTTGAACACTTTAACAGAAAATGTACCCCTACTACTGTTCAGTATTCAGAATTCAATGAGTCCAATATACTGAGGGATTTAACTCCTGATATCAATTGGGCAAAAATCTGGACTGTAGAATCTGTTTGGTTGAAGGAATCAAGTTTATAGAAAGTTTGATGTTATATTATTTTTGTCAAGAGAGAAAAAATAAATAGGCTTACAGATATTTCATAAGTAATGGTGTACTGTCCATGTTATTTGGATTTTTTTTAATGTACATATCTGTTCTTGTTATGTGTTATGTTTATGTCCATATTTATGCATCAGATTGTTTTAAACTTTAAGTCAGTTAATATATCAACATGTTTTTTATTTTTCTCCTATCTCAGGTGAATGAGTCAAAGATGGTCCTCAAGTTGTGTGATTTTGGCTCTGCCTCCCATGTGTCTGAGAATGACATCACACCCTACCTTGTCAGCAGGTTTTATAGGGCACCAGAAATAAGTAGGTTACATTAAACCTGTTTTCTTCTGAGCTTTTGTATTTCACATATTTGCAATGGTGTTTTGTTAATAAGGATTTGTGAAAGTAATACATTGCTTTGAGTTTAAACCTAATTATTTTAGCTATATTGTATCTAAAACTGAACATGCTTGAGTCTGTTTTCTGGGTAGAAGCAGTACTTGTTGTCTTTTGTTGGAGATTTAAAGAAGACTTCCACAGTGGGAATCCAACTCGTGACTTTCTGGACGCTAGTAGGACACCATATGCACTACGCCACAACAACCTTTGATTTTGAACCCTTAGTATATTTTTGTAATCTTTAATGGAACATGCAGTGTAAAAAGTATGTGTACATGAAATTGACTTATCAACTCTTGTTTACAGTAAGTAAATTTTTAGTATGCATACCATATAGCTGTTCACTTTGATATTTAATTTCTCCAATAGCATCCAGGACATATGGGCTCTTGTTTGCATATTAGAGACAATTGATGGTAATGATGGTGGATTTTGGCATGTTAAGGGTTGATAGAGTACAGAATATTGCTTCATAAATATATTACAAGTCTTTCCCACTCAGAATGAAAGTGAAAATGGCAATAAGCAACCAGCATAAAATCAGAACAGTATCTCCCAGGTTGCTATGGTTTTATGCTGTTTGCTGCTCATCAGTATCCTTGGATTTCAAATGAAGCTTTTAAATTTTGATTCTATTAAGAATTCCAAAAATTGAAGAAAAAATCCTACGCATTTGTCCGAACAATTTAATCACTCCAGTTATCGTTGTATGCTAGGACCATGAAATAAGCATGATCTTAGTGGGCTGCATTTTACCCATTTATGCCTAGTGGACTCTCCCATCCATCTAAATTGGATAAATTTATTTCCAAAATTAGGGATGTCATGTATATTTATGTCCCCCTTCGAAGAAGAGGGGGTAAATTGTTTTGCACATGTCGGTTGGTCGGTCCGTCAGTCGGTTGGTCCGTCCACCAGATGGTTTCCGGATGATAACTCAAGAAGGCTTAGGCCTAGGATCATGAAACATCATAGGTACATTGATCATGACTGGCAGATGACCCCTATTGATTTTCAGGTCACTAGGTCAAGGGTCTAGGTCACAATAACTGGAAATAGTAAAATGGTTTCCTGATGATAACTCAAGAATAATTAGGCCTAGGATCATGAAACTTCATAGGTACATTGATCATGACTGGCAGATGACCTCTATTGATTTTCAGGTCACTAGGTCAAAGGTCAAGGTCACAGTGACAAAAAACATATTCACACAATGGCTGCCACTTCAACTGACAGCCCATATGGGAGGCATGCATGTTTTACAAACAGCCCTTGTTATTTCTATATTTAGAATATTTCTTACAGAAATTCCTTTGAGCAAACAGCCCAGACCCTGATGAGACGCAGGCAGCGTCTCATCTGGGTCTTGGCTGTTTGCCTAGGCATAAATGGGTTAAAGGGACTTGTTCACAGATTTTGGGCAAGTTTCGAAGTTTGCCATTAAATGTTTTAAGTTGATAAATGAAAACAATTATATTAAAGAGCGCCAGTATAAAACAAGAATAAAAGTTAAGAAAAAAAAAGTAATCCACACCTGGGCTTGAACTACTGACCCTTGGAGTAAAAGTCTAGTGCTTTGACCATTCTGGCATCCGTGCTGATATAATCACAGAGGTACTTTGTACTTTATTATGCTCCCCCCCAAAAAATTGGGGGGGGGGAGCATATAGTCGCCACTTTGTCCGTCCGTCCGTGTGTCCGTCCATCCGAGTGTCCATCCATGTGTCCGTCCGTGTGTCCGTCCATGCACAATTTTTTCTGGGCTATTTCTCAGCAACTAATGACCGGAAGTCAATGAAACTTTATGGGAAGCTTCACTACCAAGAGGAGATGTGCATATTATCAGCGGGTTCTGGTCGGATGATTTTTCACAGAGTTATGGCCCTTTGAAATTTGATATAAAAAAATTCTTGTCCCCCCAACTACTGTGCCCTCAAGACGTTTCCTTTTATCTGAATATATCAGTGTCCGACAAATTTCTTATTTTTCAGGTAGCCCACTGGGCTACCAATAAAAATATTTGGTAGCCCATAAAATTTTCCTACAAAATGATAAGAGGCATGTTTTCATCTTTATATTACTTCTTCATTTACATATACATAATATGTATACATACATATACATAATACAGCAAGTAGTCTGATGTACACAGTTAATATCGTAAATCAATGTTACAGTACAGGCACCGTGTGCTTAAATGTAAATGTACCAAAGAAAATATATACTACATGTAGATATAACATGTATGTGCACATGTATGTGTACTTAAATTCGGACAGCACGTTAAGTCGGAAACGTAAATAAAGCGTTTAGATGATCAATACGATTGACTCTTATGGTGTTAATCAATGAAATTGCCCTTTTTAACAACAAATACCGAGTTTCAAGAAATCAAGAGTATTAAATCATTTATTTACTTGTGTCCGACTTTAAGTACTGTATGAATTTACGTATTGCATCCGTATGTTACGACACTTGTGTGCAGTCAGTAAACAATACAATAATTGTTTCAATAATGAAGGAACTGATACAGCGTAACGGTAACGATACAGCGTGTTTACATTATATTTTATTAAGAGGAAATGTCAGTGCCAAATAATTCGCAAGATAACCCGGTACTTTAGTTGAAATTCACAACGATACTTTTAATGGAAATTAAATGATCTCAATGTTGTACCCGCTACAAAATTTTTAATCACAAATATATACACTAACGCCAATCTTCGCGCGCTTTTTATCTGGACAAAGAAATTCATTTATTAAATGAAGAATTTTGTTATCTAAAATAGCTGTACACAACGCGTGCAAACCGTGGCAGGTGATTTACGCATGTTGCAATACAACGGTCCTGATTGGGAGCTTATTTCATTATATCTTTAAATAGATCCATATGCCGAAATTCATTTGACACTTTAGAAAATTTCAAACGTTTTTGTTTATGACTCTAATCGTCTATATTACCCACCCATAATTTGGTTTTAAAAATATAAATCGGGCATAATTATGGGATTATTGATTAATAGTCGATTAATCCAATTATTAATTGACACTGCAAACTAATTAGCAGGTGTTAACCGCGTTCACACCGTTGTTATTAATATTCATTTTCGGTTTCGTTACCGTTTTGAAGAATCTGCTATTGTTTTGATTTATTTAATGTTCGGCGTCCTTGGATATTTAACGACATCAAAAACGTTGTCGGTATTATTCATTGTTGCGGTTAACAAAGAATTCCATACTGCGAAATGATGTCGCATCATGTGCGCCAACTATCCAACCGGCTCTCATTATATTATTAGCAGACGACAAATGTTGATTCTGATTGGATGATTAAAATACACTGTTACTGTTTAAGACATTACCGCAAGTGATCGGTGACTGATTAGATAATTGATTGCACTTTGTTATCGGATTATAAGCAATACACAGTGTACAAACACATGGTCAGCGAGTTTATTCTACGTATGTCTGTCAATAAACCGGGCTACCGCTCTTATGGATTTATAGTAGCCCGGCGGGCGTCAGCTGGCAAATTTCAGTAGCCCGATGAAAAATTTCGGTAGCCCCCGGGCTCCGGGCAATGGATTTGTCGGACACTGATATATAGTGCAATATTGTGACAAAAAAAGACTTTGGGGAGCATCATTCGTCTCCTACGGTTTCTTGTATAAACAAATCCCCATAATGTTACAAATACAACAATATCAACAGAACTCTCCAAATTAATCCATTGTTAAGCAATTGTAATGCTTTATAATTTTCAGATATTTAAATCATCAAAAGATGCATATAATTGATATTTTCGAGCATGGTAAATGTTCAGTATTACTATTTCCTTGCAAAAAAAATAACAACGAAAATGTGCAAATCTGTAACATTTTTTAGCTCAACTGTTATATATGAAATATATATATAGTGGAGCTATCCTACTCACCCCGGCGTCGGCGTTAGCGTTAAAGTTAGCGTTAGCGTGCAAATGTTCGCGTTCTACCCCAAATATTTCCTATGTCCTTTGACATATTGCTTTTATATTTTGCATGCTTCTTTACCAACATGACCCCAATCTATAAACAAGAGCAGACAACTGTATCAAGCATTTTGACAAAATGTTAAAGTTGACATACTACCAGAAATATTTCCTATGTCCTTTGACATATTGCTTTCATATTTTGCATGCTTCTTTACCAACATAATCCCAATCTATAAACAAGAGCAGACAACTGTATCAAGCATTTTGACAGAATTATGGCCCCTTTTATACTTAGATAATTGAACATTTTGCTTAAATTGCCATAACTTCTTTATTTATGATCACATTTGATTCATACTTTGACAAAACAACACTCACCTGACATACCACAATGCACTCCACCCAAACCATCCCCCATGCCCCACCCCAGAATCCCCCCCCCCCAAAAAAAAAATAAGTAAATATTTGTTTTCCTTATTTTTGAGAGATCATCTATTAAATGACCACACACCCACATAATCCCCCCCCCCCTCTCCATGATGGCTTACATTATACTGTCAAGCACTAGAATAGTCGAGCGCGCTGTCCTCTGACAGCTCTTGTTTTCTATTTTGTCAATTTATCAAAACGTGAACAGGTCCCTTTAATGTATGTGTGTAAAGAGTCATCCTAGATTAGCCTGTTGCAATCTGCACAGGCTAATCAGGGACAACACTTTCCTCCTTGACTGAATTTTTGCTAAGAAGAGACTATATACAAATAACATCATAAAAGCACAGAGTGTTGTCCCTGATAAGCCTTGGCAGATTGCACAGGCTAATGAGGAAGGACATTTAAGGCACATGCATTTATCCCAATTTTACTGAGCTAGGCGGAAATAATTATGCCACTTGGCATAAGTGTTTAAGTGTTAATAGAGTGTAAAATATTTCTTCATAAATCTATTATTAACTGAGACAATTGCAAAATATTAAGAAAAAAAATCTGACGCCTTTTATACAATTATGCCTCTTCAGTAATCGGTATCGGCTACGACCACGCGATAGACATGTTCTCGGTTGGCTGCACAGTATACGAGCTGTACACCGGTAAGATCCTGTTTGCGGGAACGTCCAATAATGAGATGCTAAAGTTCATGATGGACGTGAAGGGCAAGATTCCCAACAAGGTCATACGTAAAGGCCTGTTCCGGGACCAGCATTTTGACAGTAATAACAACTTTATGTACCATGAGGTTGACAAAGTCACCCATAGGGTAAGTGTTGTTTAATAGTACTTGTTATTTTATCGTTAGTTTTAATTTTTTGCGTGATGACGAAGGGATGTTCCAGATTATTTATGTTTGTCTGACTTGACTGTCTGTAATTTTATCCGTTTGTCTTTCTGTAGGCAAAAGTTGCCACAATCAAGTACACTTTCAATAAGACTAGGATTAGCAATTTTTTCGCCCAATTAGAAAAAGTACCTGTACCATACCAATTGGGCATTATTATTTAAAAAAAAAAAATGGAAAAATTGGTGTCCGGAAAACTTCAGATATGGAATTATGGGTCTTTTCGATAAATTGCTTGGTAAAAATTTCACAAATCAATTCAAATATTCATTGACGTGCAATTTGGCTTGAAATGTTCAGTTTATGTGCTCATTTTATTTGAAAACTTGCAGATAATGCAATTTTTGAACAATTTTGAATAAATTTTTCTTCCATTAGGGAATTCTTTAGACGGAAGTTGCGATGTTTGAAGTTTTGTTAGGATATTTAAACAGCTAACAGTTTGTTTCTGTTGCATTATGTTTTACCTTACCTTTACATAACTATAATGTGAGAAAAACATGTGAGAAAAAAAAGTTTTGTTCTAATTGTACTGAGTGAAGTTTCTGCAATATTGTGCAAAAATAGACCTTTTGATTTATTCTTATTTAGTCATTTAATTCTTAAGTTTAATAATGAATGTAATAGTAATACATTGAACTTTCTCTATGATAACAGGGCTCATTGCATCTACATGAAGATTGCATAGGCTAATCTGGGAAATATTTCTTGCCTTAAGTAATTTTTACTAAGGAGAGACTTCCTTTAAAAAACCCATAAAGGACCAAAAGATAAAATATCCCTGGCCTAACCGAAATATGACGATGATTGTTACAGGAGAAGACAACTGTGATGAGCACCATTTCCCCCAGCAGGGACCTCCTGGCTGAGCTGATCGGGTACCAGCGCCTTCCTGAGGATCAGCTGAGGAAAGTGAAGCATCTAAAGGACCTTCTTGAGAACATTCTCATGCTCGACCCCGCAAAAAGGATTTCTATTAAGGCCGCTCTTAGTCATCCCTTCATTACTGAGAAGATTTGAAGAAGAGACATAACTCTGCCCAAAAACTTTGTTTGTGAGTGGGGTAGGATATTTGTGTGCTCTTTATGTTTTTTTCATGATTTTATTGGAAGTCCTGCAACTAAAGTGTGAAAGTTTTTTATTGCTTTTGTTTTGTTCAAGATGGTTAATGATTGTTGTGTGATCTTTGGACATCACATTTTGTTGGGAATTAGGAAGGTATGTAGTTTTAGCTCACCTGGGCACAAAGTGGTTATTGTGAGCTATTGGGGTAGGTGGCCATGTGGCTTGGTTTGGTTTGTGTTGTTAGCAGTCAATAATAAGATTATTGTCCGTAGTCTACAATTAAGTTTCAAATAAAAGTTTTACAATATTATTGGAAACTACAAGGCTAACAGGTTTAACTTTATGTGCAACATCTTCTATTGGTCCAAGGCTAAGAGATTTGTATTTGGATTTTTTCATGATCCATTAGTCCCCTACAAAGGCTGTTTAAATCATGATCTTTGTATAAAAAAAACATGTCAAGGGTCACATAATTTATGTAGGCTTACATATTGAAATATTAAAAAACTTTATCAGAATAAAAAAGTCCAAGGGATGTAGTATTTGGCATGTTACATCATATAGTCCTCCTCTTTGTTTTAGGGGTTTGGGGTGAAATGTTTTAAATTAAATTTAGAATTAGTATGTTAGATATTTGCAGTCCTTATAAAAGCTTGTAAAAATCCCTTGGGATTGAAACTGGCCATGCCCAATAATACAGGTGAGCGATATGGGGCCATCTTGGCCCTCTTGTTTCCTTTATTCAGTTTAAGAGTGTCTGTTGGATTGTATTTAAAAGTGTTAAATAATGTTTACTTTTGAATTACACAAAACATTTTTTTAAAGAGACTTTGATGTATTACAGCAAACAGGTCCTGACGTGACCAATGTAGCTCCAATCACGCAACTGGATATCAGAGTTCGCCAAGTTTGGCAAGATAAGTTCAAACAGAAAAAAATGTATATTGGTGTGCAGTTTGGTTTGCTATGTGTTTTAAAGGTGCATGACTGATGAACTGATGTTTTACATAGTCATGATGGCAATCCTGGATTTTGCATGAGATTGAAAGTTATGATCCTCATAGAAACCTGCTTTAATCCTTATATCTCATGTCTATTCTGTATATTTGAATGTATCAATGACTAATTTATTTGATCAAAGTTTCTTAAGACATGACAAGATTAAAAAATGGTTTCAAAGATTTCCTGCATAGATTCAGCCTTTATGAAAATTTGAATGGTTAAAGCAATGTATTTTTTACTTATTGTTTCAAACTTTTCATACAAATTAAATAAATCATAACATCTCCTTCTAGTATTAAATAACACTAAGGTACTTTTTAATTTAATTAAAACATTTTTTGCTCAGCCTTTTTGCAAATAATGTGTGGATCCAATGAAAACTCTGTTTTAACAATATGTTGTCACTGACATTTTCAATTATTCATGTTTATATGTACTCATATGAATGTATTAGTGTATATGTGATATGCAAAAGTTTCTTTATTCAGGACAGAAGAAATGTTGCGTTGATGCTGGGTACAGATCAGTAATATTAAGTTTGGGTAAATGCATTTCTACTGTGCTTTTATACAATTCCAGTGTATTTGAACATGTACCTTAAACATTTCATAGAAAGACTCGAAGTTTCTAGAGTTCTGCATAACCAGTCTAATAATATGTCTCTGCATATGTATTTTTTTCGAGTGTCAATTTTGATAAGATGATCAGTGGTAGAAATAATTTAAAAAGCATATAAACGATCAATTGAATTATGTTTACTAAAAGCTAGAAGTTTTTGTTCTCCATGTAATAATGTGATTTAATCTTGCTGTTATACATTTACTGTGTTTTGAATAACAGTTGATGAATGTCTACCTTTAACCTGGGTCTGTATATGGAAAATAAGTATCTTTAATAAACAACTGTGTTTCTTTCTTGTGTTGAATAAATGAATTTTCAAAGTTAACTTTTCTTTTACAAACAACATCTGCGGGTGATGGCCGGACTCGACATTATGCCGCAGTTGTTACCGTAAATGGTGTGTAACCTGATGAAAGACGTGTAACCTATGGCAGATGGTCATCACAACAGAAACGCTTGAAGTCAACCTTGGTTCACGTAAATGTAAACAAAAATGTACTGTGATGGTTGAATGTATGCATTATGTAACACATTCAAGTCTTTCCCTAGACAACGTGTTTCAGTAGCAGGCGGCAGATGAATCATTTTGACTGGTGCTTTCTTTGCTAAAATACTCCATCTTGTGTTTAATCTCTTTGGTATCAACACTGCTTAATACAGTTTCATAAATTACCGGTAAGCAAAATATATTTGGTAAAGTTGTTAGTTTAAAAGAAGCTCAATAAAGATACTAATACTGGGTCATCACTTTTACACTCGACTTCCATTTTTTGTAAATTATATGTACAAATTATATGATAGACTGGTCAACCTCGCCAGCTTTTGTGGTGTTTTTTAGTCTTAAAGGCCCAATTTTGAAAATGTTGAGCCCTGAGGGTTGTTTTTAGGGATAAATATGGCACAATATTTGTTTGGCTGTCCAACTATGGTAATATGAGTTCCTTTCTTCAATCAAACTGTAGATATAATAGAGACTTGATAAATTTCTGTCTGTTTCAACACGTGTCAGTAGACTTTTGTAAATACATTCAGTGTTGATTAGAAATAATGAAATATCTGTAGTTATTGTTTTGACACAGTATGAAGTGTGTGCAATATGTATATACAGCTACAGCAAAGAAAACAATGTCTACAAAACTCAACTCCAGCCCTAGTATTTCAAGTTCGCCAGTAGTTAATACAAGATCTCCAGTAGTAACCCAAATCGAATGTTTTAATATTTGAGTGTTTTATTTTCTGTAGGTCCAAAGAACAGTTGCAGACAAGGTTTATCAATCTCCAACACATGTAGATGAATCTAAAGTGGTAATCTTGTTTGACAAATATCCCATTTACTAGTCCATTCCACTGTTGAATACTGGGCTTGATGCAAGTGCGCAAAGTGTCCTCCGAAATTAGCTTGTGCATGTGCAGACTGCACAGGCTAATCAGGGATGACACTTTCGGCTTTTATGGTATTTTTCGTTTAAAGGAAGTCTTTTCTTAGTGAAAATTCAGTTTTTGTCCCTGATGAGACTGTGGCAAATATGAATTTTGCTTGGCACTATTTGCACATGCATTAAGCCCAGTTTTCCCAGAATGTGGCCTCTTAGTGATTTTTAATCAAAATTAAGAAGGATACTTTTCTTATAATGAAGACAAAATAATGTACAAGAACACAACCACAAGCAAATTTCTGCATATATTTTGTCATATTAACCTTTATTTTTGATGTATCTGTAATTAATAGACCGCATTTTTCGAACGACAACAATGTTAAGTCCAATCGAAGGTCTGTTACTTTTTACCTATTTTTATGTTTGTGTTTAAAATGTAATTTTGTTTCTATTTGAAGAAGCATTATTGTGAACTAAAAGTAAGCTTTAAAGTTTTATTTAAGCTGTAATAAGTCTGGTATTATAGACAATTAATGCGTTGTGTAAATTTTTCACCCATTTTTTCTTGAAAAAAAACGCATTTAGTATTACATAGCTTTAACTTCATTGGTGGGTGGGGTAAGCTGAATAAAAATCTAAAGGAAGGATTTTTTCAACTTGTCAGCTGTGAACATGTCTTCTGTGTGCGTTTTGTGTATATTTTCAGGACCAGCACCCATGAGGACATTTCAAACAGGTGGTAACCACGAGGAAACTTTAAAGGGAGCATGCAAATGCTTGGGAAAGACATAAACAAAATCCTTTAGATAATCTTAATAACCAGTTGTATCATTTTCTTATGTTAAAAACAGTATATTATGTTTAAAACATGAAGCGCCAAAAATTTTTTATAGTCTTTGGTAGATCAAGAGTTTTGGAGAAGTGTAAAAATGTTAGATATTCTATTGTCAGTCTTTATAATAAATTTAATTGGACTCTGGTATTTGAAAATATTTGTAACGTATTTGGGCAAAAAATACCAGTTTTGTGTCAAATGCTTACAAAATGTGTTGCTTTTACACGAGTATGAACTTTCCAGTTTCAAACCGGATAATGTTTTTTTTTTATGTACTGATTTATGTGCAAGTAATGCAGTGTGTAACTATACAACTAAACAGTATTGTACTTTAATGAATGTTTATGAGTGTGCGTGTTGTTTTTCAGGTAAGAAATTGGTGTATTTTGTTAGCCATCTCATTGGACCCTGGCTACCACATACAAGTATGGCCAACCGGTTGATGATCGGACACATTGGGAAATAAAGTGATTATGATGGTGCTGACTATATTTACTGTCTTGGGGACTGAAATGATACCAGTCTGTTACTATTCTGTCATTGTTCACTTATATGAGACACTGAGTTTTGTGTGATACTTGTAGCTAGTGAAGTTTCCTCTAGAATAATGATTGTGTTGCTATTTTTGGCCCCTACCGGTTTCACCGGAGGGGACTTATGGTTTGCGCTCTGTCTGTCAGTCTGTCTGTCACACTTTTCTGGATCCTGCGATAACTTGAAAAGTTCTTCATATTTTTTCACGAAACTTGAAACATGGATAGATGGCAATATGGACATTATGTGCGTCATTTCATTGTGTTCCTACGTCAAAAATTCTGGTTGCTATGGCAACAAATAATATAAAAAATCTGAAATTCTGTCAATGGTGGAAATTTCTGACAATGGTGGAGCTGGTAGGGGACATATATTGTATGGCAATAGTCTTGTTTAGAAATGTCTTTTTTGGCAAACTTTTCTGTAGATTGGTACCTGAATATCTTTAATTGTAAACCTGTTTGACAAAAGATCATAATTATGGTAATGTAAGACTTTAAAAATGTCTTTCATGGAGTAAACAGCATTGTGCTATGTAAGTGTTACAACTTCTGTATTGTCTTATTAAGAGGTTGTCGTACTGTTTAATTGTGATTTTTTTTTAATAGATTAAGTTTGAGGAAATATGTGAGCAATACACATGTATTCGTTTTGAAGAGACTGTTAATCATGAACTGTAAAGCCTCGGCTGTGATTAGTTTAAACCTATTTATTTTAGCTCGAGCGCATAAAAAGCCTAAGCCTTGCAATGCTCTCTAGTCAGTTTCTTGGGACTAGAACCAGTACTTGGTGTCTATGGGGGACAAAGATATAAAGAACGCTCCTACAGTGGGGATGGAGCCTGTGACCTCCCATTGCAACGTGGACACCATATCAACTACCCCATGTCAGTTGTGGTTGACATTATATTCAATACATTTACTTTATACTTTATGCATATCTATGATTTATGTGAAAACTTAATATTTAGAAACATGTATATAAAAGAAAAGTTATTGTGAGATTTAACATTCATTGTTGCCTTAAATGTAACGAGATTATTTCCATAAATTTTCTTTGTAAATGAGCACATTTTATATTTCAATTTCTATTTTTGTAAATTTACTATCAAAATAGTTATTGCACTTCTGGGGGGAAAACAGGAGTGTTTTTAGTAAATAATAACATTAGATAGAACTATTTTGCAGTTGTGTTGTTTTTACCTGCGGAAAATCGCAGTAAGACAATTAAAATTAAGATAGCTGTAATGTTACCAAGTGTATTTCACTTGTATCTTTTTGTGTTTCTTTTTCCATGTGAATGATATGTCAATTTATGGGCATTTTTTTCTCCTCAACAATATTCTGAAAAAACGAATCATAATTAAGTTATGTTTTATATTCCATTTGCATATGTCATCTAGAGTTGCGTCCCTGTGACTAGATGTAATAAATGGTTCTAGGGTAACTCGTCCTTGAGTCGATTTCGCCCTTGAGTCGGACATTTGTATCTATGCAGTTTGTAAAGATGCGTGTTATTTGACATGGCTTGAGACTTTGCAATTACCACTTTATCTTTGGCACTCAAAATAAATAAAATTTCTAAATCAAATGATGTAAAATATTTTCATACGATAAACGTATGAATAGTGTAAATGTATTAATAGCTTCTGGTGTCAGTAAATTATGAATTTTAAATTTTTCGATCATCTTATACCATCGACATTCTGGCCTGACGCATTTCATGGCATTCCCCAATGACTCGATATTAAAAACATAATATTTTCCTTTTATAATGGAAAGCTTTTATCAGTGGTTTGTTGTATTTTATAGATAACACAGTAAATAAATGTGATACAATTCGATTAGCCATTGAGACGAAAGCAATTCGCCCTTGTGGCGAATACGAGTTTGCCTACTGGCAGAGGCATACGGATGAGAATTAACCAAATATTCTTACAAAATTATCATGACACCATCTATGAAGAAACCCTAGGCTCAAAAACAACAATAATCACAATGTTTTTCTCTGTTTTCGTACTTTTCTGTGTCGCTTAAGTGCTTCAAATAGTCCCGTTGTTGTTAGGTTCGAAAAGACACCTAAATGACATATGTCATATTTTTAAAAGCTTATTTTCCTCATGTTGACAAATTAATAAATTTATAAATTCAACACAGGACTGTAACAGCATATTTGAATTGTTATACTTTAAGGGAATGGATAATCTTATCAGACAAATATGTGTCCGGGTTAAGGGCGAATGTGTCCGACTGGGGAGCGTTATTCAGTTGGTATTGATAAGACATCGATATCTACGTCTCTGGTATTGATTTTCAACTTTTTTCATGAACATTTGCTGGGAACCTTATAGTGATTTAAAAAATAGATTAATAAAATATGGTACTAAAAGGTAGCACCAGCCGAGTCCAGGCTTTGATAGAAGAGCTTGTTAATATAGAGTTGTGCAGCTAACCCGTACGACTCGATGGCGAATTAACCTACATCTTCTTAATAATATTCCATTAATGTGCTTAATTACATCAAATTAAATACAAAATAGTTCCCATAATATGAGACAGACATATGTAACCGTGAGTGTACCACGTGGTTTACTCTGTATAACATAATATAAATTAGCCGCGCTTTGGAAAAACGGGACTTAATACATGTGCCTTAAGTGTCCTCCCAGATTAGAATGTGCAGACTGCACAGGCTAATTAGAAACAACACTTTCCGTTTGAACGGGAATTCATTTAAACGGAAAATATCATAAATTCGGAAAGTGTCGTGACGATACTTACTGCACTTGCATTAAACCCGTTTTCCCATATAACTACGATCAAATATGAAAGCCAATGAGTACAACGATCAACGCCAAGCTCTATATAAGCTCTACATAAAAATAAGTATTATGCACCAAATGGAAATCGTCATACTTTTCATAATGATCTTCTTTTCTAAATAAAAATTACAACTTACATTACATTATCAGCAATAAACATAAAATTGTTGTGTTTACATGCACAAATAAAGATATATATTGGGGTGAACGGTACATAATTGACAAGTTACTAATTCGATACTGGACTACATGTATTATAAAATGTAAAATTATTCAATCGTGTTTGGTGTGTAAAACTTTTTGTGTGATTGTAGTTTTTCCCTATTGAAATGTTACGTTTGTTCTAATTTTAATGTAATTTAACATAGTTAATACAGAGTTGTAAACGACTTTATTTATTATACGTATTCCGTCATGGAAGGCTGAGTAATTTCAAGCTGAGATTTGTGGATCGGACTCGAAATGGCGGGTTTCCGTTGCGATTTGAGCCACATCAGCAGCCTCGATTTCACTTCTGGAAGGCAGAACGACAAGAGCAGGAAAAAGGCAAAGGGCACAAAATATGGCCACACCCAACAGTTGCTCATTCGGCATCACACTTCATTAGTTTATAAATTCGTCGTACCAGTACTTGCGAATCATGTCTTTCACAAACGAGCTAAATGAACATTATGCTTAAAAATGCGGTTTTATAGCTCTAGTTTTATTTTACCGCAGCTTCTCTACACAAATAGTTTTATTCAACGCGCACTGCACATACAGTTTCTTAATTGTACACCGTATTTTGATCTGCAGGTTTTTGTTATCAAATAATTTCCATTTATTTTATATGAATTAATGCAGCGCATTTTGAATTGTGTTGAAAAAAAACGTTTAAAAACATATATCGGAGGGCAAAGGCAAGTGTTCGTCTCCACCAACATCCTAAATATTGTATGTGGTTATGCAAAACAATTTCATTAGCTTTTATGCGATACATGTCGAAATCCCCATTTCATTCATGATTTTCAACGACAGAAATCGTCCAATATACCGTACACAGTATTTTCTATGAAAGTTAATATAGGTAACACGATCGAGTAAAATGTCGTATTGTATTTTTCTCTTATTCGGCTGTGTTTAACAATGCTTGACTTCTCAGTCCACTTGGTATTATTTCGCTTTATTATGTCCTTTCAATCAAATTAGCAACCTAACACGCATTGCCCTTAAATGTTGCGTTCTTCGACTGATTCCCATAGTGCATTAAAAAAAAATGAATCGGAATATTTTTGGATATGACAATGTTGGCTATATAGTTTTGGCCCTTTCTTTCTATTAAATGCATGTAATTCAGACTGCTATGATCTTGTCGGAAAATCGTTTTTAGCTATGTCCTTCCTTTAAATGCTTATAATTTATAATCTTCGAACGGCCGGCCGCTCACTAGCTTCGATTGAGAATCTCGCTCTAACATGCTGTTCTCTTTTTCAATGTTTCTGTATATTTTTGCATTTACCACATTTTAATCTTTTTCTGGTTTCGTCGTTATCTGGCTTTGTTCTTCTTTCTATTGTTCTTTACCCACTGATATTTCTTTGCTCGCACTTGAAATGTTGCGGTTTTCAATTCAGTTACTTCCTCCATCATAATGCGTACGTTTCCGATTTGGCTACATCCACTCTTTTGCTATGTTCTCTCGTTGATGGCAATTGTCTCTCGTTAAATGTGCCGCCCCTGTTTGACAATGTTATCCTTTTAAATGCTCCGGTGCATGTTTGGCAATATCCGTTTAAATGATCCGGTTCCTATTTGGCAATATTATCCGTTTTAATATTCCGGTACCTATTTGGAAATGTTATCATTTAAGATGTTCAGGTAACTTTTGTCATCCCTTTACTTGTGAATGTTCCGTTGTCTATTTTGAAATGTGCTCACTCTTATTTACCCGGCACCTATTTTGCCGTGATCTACTTTTTAATATATATGTTCCGGTAAATATTTAGTAATATTCTCCTTTTAAAGGTTTAACGGTACCAACGTTTGTGTATGTTCTCCTTTAAATTTCTTAATGCCTGTTTGGCTCTGCCCTCAACGAGCCCGAGTTTAATCTCTATATTACGTATCCGTTATCTCTGTGAAATGGCTACACAAGTACCGTGTCATGCTACTAATTAAACCCTAATTTATCACGTTAGTTAATGTGAAATGTTAGGGACGACTGGATACATGTATTCAGTAGTTCGGTTGGTATGCAGTTAGACATTAGATGCGCATTAAGGTAATTAGAAAATACATTTCTGTCATCGGAATTTATGTCGTTAGCTTAATTGGGGGTGAACATGATATTTAAACAAAATTTTCTACTTCAATTTGTTGAGCAAAAATTAAATATAGAACAGAGTATTGAATAAAATGCATGGTTACAGTGGTTTTATTCTAGTACTGTTCTTTACCTTGTTTACTGCTTATTTGTAGCAATAACCTGGTTTAATTATGTTTTCGACTATACTTTTTCGGACAGCAAGAACTTGCCGTTTAAATAAATGACGCAACATTTTTGGAAAGTTTAATTGTTGTCTTCCTATTTTCGTTTATCCGTTGAAAAATCAAGATACAAGATACAAACTTTTTTTTAAAGTCGGTTTACAGTAATAACAGTTCAACATTAGCTATGCATATCTATTTACCGACACATTCAAATGTATTCCGGTTATGTACAAGGCATATATAAATACAAATCCTTTTTCTTGTCATAGTACCAAAGGCATATTTAGTTTTAGTAACACATCACATGATAATAAATTAATAACTATATATAAAAAAATAAACACATATAAAATACTAAAAATTTAAGTAAAAACAAGAAGCTGGCAAACACACTGACATGCTGAATAAGAGATGAAGATATTATTATGTAGTTTTAAAAGTAAGCCATGAGTGTTTTAATAAAATAAATTAAGATATGGAAGGAAAACATAATTACTAATTTAAGTAATAAAAATTAAAAGATTATTCTACCATATATTTCGCACATTAAGAAATTATGTTGAGAGTATATTTTACTCAATAGTGATTTAACTTACATATTTTATAATCAGTTTCCTTACGAGGTAAAAAAGAGCATATATCACAGCGTACATGAAACATAAAACAAGCAAGCACAAAACGTCACACGTAAATTTAACAACCGGTCTACGGCCTGGTAAAAAAACAGAAAATCTATTATGAGTTCACTTTAAATGTATTTGTCTTGACTGTTAGATTAAAAAAATATGTTCAAATGTTTTCCAAAATACAGCACATTGTATGGTAAAGGCTATTGACATAACTCTTTAGTAGAACTAGACGCCGTAAAATATCAAATAGTAAATATGTACAAGAGTAACCTAATAAACAGATTTGTCACTATGAGCCGTGGTATATAGCAATGAAATGTATATATACAGAGGCGTATCCAGAAAATTTTCAGAGGGGGGGCTCAACAGGGGAGGGTGCGGTAGGGGTGTCCCCTTCCGTCGTTGATTTTTTTTTTTAATGGCACCTTGAAATGATGCGATTTCCTGCTATCTAATCAGCATTTTGCATGATAAAAGTGCATGTGAAACAAATAAGAACTTTAGTTCACACATCAAGTGTGACAGACACACGGACAGACAGACACACAGGGGTAAATCAAATGTCTCTCAAACCACTAAAGTATATTATAGTTAACTGGTATTTAACAAGCGTATTGTGTTTTTCGTTAAGAATATCAGTCCAATTTAATTACCGATGCTCAGCGATTATTCGCTTTGTCAATGCATGGGTCAATCGGATGAAAAAACATATTCTTCTAAACTCCCAGAAAATTCACTGGGGCGGAATAACCTAACAATGTGCGTATGTCAACCATGTAAGGTTATTGCATATAAAACTGCTTCGAATTCGGATCACTTGTTACTGCGATCGGACACAGAAACGCATGTTTCACTTAAGCATGTCATCATTTAAATAAAATGGCACTAACAGAATGAAACATTTTTGAAGCGTAAGAACCTTACGGATAAGGCACGTCGATCCTCAAAATACAGATGCTGCTTATGAAGTGTCATATAAAAGTCGGAGTATCTAATAGTATCCGAGATCAAACGTCGAAAGGGATATTTTCAAACGACAATAACTCTATGCAAAAGCAATTGAGCGAACTACTTCACAATATGCGCATGTACGTCCTAAAAAAGTGCATACAAACTTTTAACCAACTCGGATTTATAGTTCCTGAGATTTTTTGCGAAAGCGAAATATCCATTAGAAAACGACCCATTAATAATGAAATTGAAAAAGCTCTCTTAAAAATTATTTTACAAGAATACAAGAGGCAAGTTTCAGCACATTCGGATCACCAATGTCTGTGATATTGCGCGTTTACAAAAAGTTGCATATTAGATCTAGTAATTAAAGAACAAAACTCCTTGAACACTCATTTTGCTGGTCATATCTTGAGAATTTGATGATTCTATAAAGAGAAGGACGATTACCCACATGTGGTTTTATAATTTCAATCTGGCAAACTGCTGAGAGCGCTTGAATATCGTTTTTAATGACAAAGCGGGCAAGTTTGTAGCAATTTAGTATCTTGTAGCCTTTATGTTTCTTCAGAAAGCGTTGATTTGGGGCTTTTAAAGTGTAAACAAGGAAATGCATTTCCGTTAAATAAAAGTCAAAATGGCAACAGAATTTACAGAAGACTCGGTGAAAGAATTTCTTCTGAGAAAAGGGGGAAAAGTTAAAAATAACGAACTGGTCATCCACTTCAAAAACTTCTTGAATGACTCTGCCAGGAAAGGTGTAATTTTTTGTGTGTAAATCTTCCCTTAATCATTGACATTATGGAAAGAAGCTAGTCAAAACGGCCCCACCTCTAAATTCTAATATAAATATTAGACTGCTACTTTGGGATCTTTTGAATATAAGATGTCATATATAGTGTTTTTCCCAGGAGGGCAAAGGGGCATGGCGCATTACTTTCAAAAAGGGCATTTTAGCGTGTAGTTTAGGCAAAAAAGGGCAAAAACATTCCAAGAATACCTGAATTAGGGAGAAACATGTAATCGCATCAGAGGCAATTGTGAAAAAATATAAACAAGCATATTTAATGGTAATTGATGTATTGAACTTACTTTGATTTATATTAATATATTTACCTTGCAATGTACATTTAATTCCAATGCTGTTTCAATACACTGTACAGCAAGACAAACATAATAAAGCAATATACGCATATGAATCTGATTATACACAGATGCACTAACATATAAATGAAACCATGTTGTGTTTTCCCATTTTCTAACGATACTTTGGTCAGATGTTCAACAATGCGAGTCAATTGAGCGCTAACAATATGCAAACACTCGTTTCCGTGACACATCCACTGAGTAGATTACAAATAAATATGTTGTTGCTATCTAAAACATTTTCATGCATTGTTGATATTCACAGACATTTCATAAATTCCTTCTAAATGTATTATCTCCATCGTTAATTCGACAGGTGTGCATAGCAACGTAAAATCGTATAATACGTCCGCCTAAGACGCAATTCGCATTTTGTTTAATTAGTATACATCTCAGTAATTATTTCAATAATTAATTATCTTAAAGACGATAACTATACAGAAATAATTTGTTTGTGTTTTTAAATGTAAATATGCTTAAAAATATATGTTTTTATATAACTGAATTATGCATGAAATGCACAATTTCCACGAGGATAACGCCAATTTTTTATCAAAAGTCTCCGAAGTAACAGTCCACGATTTTATCGTGGAGGATTACACATCACTGACAGATTAGTGCGCTTGATATAACATAGCCTCTGCCATAATCGATTGATATTGACACGGGGTTATTCACACATTACTAATTCACAACCGCGCGATCTGATACTAGTCCGCTTAGAAGTTTGGTCAAGGGCCAATTAAGATGTTATCAATAAGGGTGGAAAACAGTGGGTGCTCATGAAAGGGCAGGGCGGCGGCCTTTGGAAAGGGCAGCGTGGCTCTAAATGGCTTTGAAAGGGGCAGCGTGGCGCTACAAAAAAGGGCATGGCGCAGTGCCACGCTAAAACGGCCTGGGAAAAACACTAATATATATGTTTGTATATAATGTTAGGCTAGCTAGATTGCACTTTACCGGTACACAGTTGTTCACCCCGGTACCACTATCGACAAAGCGGAGGTTTGGGGGCAGTAGGAGTAGCCCCAGATTCTAAGAAAATATATATATTTAAGGATAAAAAGGATTATTAGGTGTTGCGGGTTAGGGTACGTTTTTCCGTTCTTTTTTACGTACCGGTAAAGTGCAATTGCCTCTAATGTCAACAGGGTATAAATCAGTCAATGTTTTTAAGTGTGATATATTACTTGGAATCAACAATAAAGTTATCAGTTATAATTAAAATGGATCAAATTCAACTAAAATAATAATATGATACCAAGATGTTATATAATTAGACACAATTAGCAACAGAATTAGCACCATTTTTTTTTACATATATTAAGCGCTAGTGCATAATGACATCTTGATTAATGCCTTAAATGTTGTGTTATATGGCATCGCACAAGCCACTCGACTGATACATACTCTGGGAACAACTGACTAGCTAAATGTTCTGTATAAAAGCCACAACTCAGAAAATGAGATCATTTATATAACATACACATGAGCTTTTGCAGATATATTATATTCATATTTGACACCATTGTTGTTTTATTATAGATGAGATGCGAGAGAAGTTCAAAAACTATGTGAATACACTGGCAACAATAAAACTAGATGAGGTAATATGCAGCTAACAGTTTACCATGAATTAATAAAATACTGCATAAACATATATGTTGTATAACATTATCTTTAAGATAATAAAATAGGCATTATTATAATTAATTTATTATTATTTGTTTGGTAATAACAAGCATTTCTATTTTGATTAGTATTAGTCATTGGTAACAGGAAATTGGTATAATAAGTTTGGTGTAAGCAACTTTGAGGTCCTAGGTTTGATCTCCTCTCAGTGATGTTTCCTGGAAAATGAGATCTACAGGTAGTCTTTATAAGCCTAATTCTTCTGATGGGATGGAGCTAAATATGAGTGTTCATAGGAAAGTTTATATGGTGTTAAACATGACATGAATTGATTAACAATATTATAAAGTAGTAAATTTTTGTCTAACATGAGCTTTTATGATCAGCTTTTGTCAGTGTTTCGTTGTTCTTTAGGCCACATGGTCATGAAACATGGTCAGTATGTTTGTTCCAATGATATCTCTGCCTTGCCCTAGTTTGAAACTTGATCATGTGGGTTCAATAACTGTATTATCATGTCAAACCGAGCAAAAAGCTTGTGAACACCCAAGAAGTCAAGCACTTTTTGCCAAATAAGCTGGTATGAATGCCTGCACAATTTGAAATCTTAATTTTGATTTTTTTACACACACCCTGATTCCACATTCAATAATGCTTTATCAGCTATGTTATCATTCTATTCTATAGGTGCACTTGTATTGATTGATGCTGTTTTCAGTGACCATATACAAATCCTTCAATATCAATGAATGGCCTTTCTTTTTTTGCTTTTATTTAAGTGATATGAAAAGAACTTTATTTGTATTTTTTTTCATTATTGACATGTGATAAACAGGGCCCACTTCCAGTAATGACTCCCCAAACCTAATGTATCGGGGATTGGCCAACGCAATTTCCAAAGTTGTTTTGTTATCAATTAAAAACTTACCTATCCACAAAAAAGTCATTTTTCCAAAAAATATTAAACGTCATGCCGACAAATAAACTTGATTTTAAAGCAGTATCAGAATACAGTAAAGGAATTCTGATGAAATTGCCGTTCACATGAGCCTTGTTTTGGGGAAATTGGGCTTAATGCATGTGCGTTAAGTGTCATCCTAGATAAGCCTGTGCAGTCAACACTGGCTTATCATGAACAACACTTTACTCTTTTATGATTTTATGGTCTCTTCTTAAAGAAATTCCAGTTCTGGGGTCGTATTCCAGAAGCATATTAAGTTAAATTTTATTCTTATCCTTAAATTGGGAAATTTTCTTAAGTGTTTCATTTCATATTGCAATAGATTGGCATCAAGATACACATTTAAATAACATCATTATGCCAATGTTATTTTAGTAATACCAACAGAACATGTGTTTCATTATTTAGTAAAGAAATACAAAACATTGTAATATTGAACTTAAGTGAAATTATTTAAGAAATGACTTAAGATGTTTTTGGAATACCACCCCAGGCAGAAGTTGTCATCCCTGATGCACAGGCTTACCTGGGATATTTTGTACATATGCATTAAGCCTGGTTTTCCCAGAACGCAGCTCATATAGTTGTAATAGACTGCAAAGGCTAATCTGAGACGACACTTTACACATGACATGCATTAAACCCTGTTTTCTCAAAGCGAGACTCATGTTTTTTCATTGTGATGTAGAACAAGGAGAAGATCCTAGTGTTGAAGAAGAAGTACATGCAGGACAGCAGCAGGGACAGTGACGAGATGTTGCCACAGGATACATTCCTGAGAGCCAAGTCTGAGCCACCATCTTCAGGTAGGCTGAGCCGATTGTTGGACAAATGGCACCTGGAAAATCGGCACCCTGTATTTTATTGCATACCCGGACCCTGTAAATTTGTTGACCAGGACAATCAGCACCTGATTAAATTGTAAACCCGGACAAACGGCACCCGATTTAAGACTTAGAAACAGTTAATGTTTTGTTTACCAATAAAGACATTCGACTTAGAAAATCCCGTCAACACCTGAATAAATGACTGTATAGACTTAATCATACTGATAAGTCTAATCTGCTCATTGGTTGGAAAAAAGAGATAACTGATTGTTAATGTAAATAATACCTGACGGACTTTGCGATAAAAGGAGTACTATCTCTGTGTATTGTGGTGTTTTCAGATTATATATTGTATATATATATTGGGGCAAGGAAAATGCCAGTCAGTTGTAATTTCCGTTCTGCAATTAATTTTGTTGTAAAATACCGGTAGTACATGCTTCTATCAAAATTTAAAGACATAAGTAGTCCACGCAGAAATATCGTTTCCTCAGTTTGACAATAATTGGAAATTACTTAGCAATTAATTGTATGAATAAAGCAAATCACAGATAACGTTAATCAATCCACACTTAAATTAGTTTGATAACAAAGTTTGTTGACGGGATTTATTAATCATCTCTGTTACCAAACCAATCAGCGGATTAGACACATTTGTACAACAAGGTGCTGACGGGCTTTATCGATCACCTTTCATCGAATGCCGACTGTCCAGGTTAACAATTAAATTGGGTGCCAATTTTCCTGGTCGACAAATTTACAGGGTTCCGCCTGTCTGGGTATGCAAAAATACACAGGGTGACAAATGTGCAGGTGCCATTTGTCTGGATACCGGCTGAGCCACCACCGTCAGCTAGTAGGTTGTCTGTAGTCAGGGTGCAGGATCACGTGACTTTTTGGGGTTCCACTTTTTAACTTTATAGGATTAAACACGACGGTAAGTGGTGCTTTATTTCAAATAACTTTTTTAAACAAGTTTTCTTAAGAATTTCAACTAGTGCATAAAAAACAGATAATTATGCTGATTATGGCAATTTGAAATACATCAGAATTACTGTATTTATTAAGCATGTTCTCTTGTTGAAAAATTTCATTTTTACTGCAAACCTTGTACACGGTTAATGGCCGGTTATGTTTCACGCAAGGTAAAATTTTGTCTCCAATTTCAGGCGTATTCAAGGATTTATTCTTATACCTTAAGATATTGGCACAAACTGCAAGACAAACGGTCCTTTATGCACTAGATTTTTGCAAATGTATTTCAATAACTTGAGATATTTGCAAAAATGAAGTTCTTAATGGTGTGATTACATTCTGTCCAGCCAGTGTGTAAAACCTTGATTCTGCACCCTGAAGTAGAGGTTCTGAAGTTTCTAGATTTGTACTGAACTTCATTCTTCCATTTCAAGTATCCTAAAACTCATTTGTTAATATCAGTCAAGGTCCACATATACATTGTAATTTTAGTGCTATGTTACATCATTATAGAGGTCATAGTTGTGAATTTCTAGTATATTGGCACACAGTCCTATTGCCACTTACTATATTGGATTGCCTTGCTGCCAGATACATCTCCTGTTTCCTATAACATATTATATTTCTTTGGGTGTGTGTGTGTGTAAATGTTTATATATTCTTGGTAAAATATTACAAACATACATACAAGAATATATTTTACATAGTATTTTAAGAACAGGTATTCAATGGGTACATGAACTAAGTAATTTTCTTAAGATATTACATACTTACATGCAAGCATGTTATTTATAGAGTATTTTAAGTAAAGCTATTTGAGTAGAGCATACAAAAAGTTATAAAACGTACATTCATATACGATTAATATGGTTTAATATTTCAAGCATTGTACCAACAAAACTAATTTGCTCATGCATATTATAAGGCTTTTGTTGTATGCATATCTTTTGTCTGTAATATATTACACATTGGAAAGGTAACTTAAGTGCTGAATTGCATTGTGTAAAATACATATGAGCTGCGTTCTAAAAAAAACTGGGCTTAATGCATGTGCGTAAAGTGTAGTGCCAGATTAGCCTGTGCAGTCCACACAGGCTAATCAGAGACGACACTTTCCGCTTTTATGGTATTTAAAGTTTCAAGGAAGTCCCTCCTGCACAAAAATCAAGTTTAGACGGAAAGTGTCGTCCCTGATTAGCCTGTTTGGACTGCACAGGCTAATCTGGGATGACACTTTACGCACATGCATTTAGCCCAGTTTTCTCAGAACAAGGCTCATATGCATATAACATATGATATCTCAACTATGTTGATTTTAGCCTTGTTCTGGAAAATACTGGGCTTCATGTAAAGTGTTCTCCCACATTAGCCTGTGCCGTCCACATAGGCTAATCAGGGACTACACAAGTTGATTTTCGTTAAGAAGAGACTGCCTTTGTAAGAAAAATTCCATATAAGGGGGAAAGTGTTGTCCCTGATTAGTGGACTGCACAGGTTAATTGTTTATGACACTTTACGCACATGAAATGCATTAAGCCCAGCTTTCCCAGAACGTGAGTAATTGTTTCAGTGGACCGGCCTGACGGGGGTGTACAGTCATCACTGGTGCGAAGTGAAAACGTCAGGTCCACGTCGGATCTGTTGGCTGGGTCAGACTCGTATAGCCTCGCCTCCACAGTGTCTTCCTCCTCACTGGTCAGTACATTTTGTCATAATTATGGCCCCTTTTCTACTTAGAAAATGCAGCAAATGTTAAAGTTTGCGTACTACCCCAAATATTTTCAATGTCCCTTGACATATTGCTTTCATATTTTGCATACTTGTTAACCATCATGACCCCAACCTATAAACAAGAGCATACAACTGTATCAAGCATTTTAACAGAATTATTGCCCCTTTTATACTTAGAATTTGCATATTATTGATAAATCTATGTTAAAGTTTGCGTACTACCCCAAATGTTTCCTATATCCTTTGACATATTGCTTTTATATTTTGCATACTTGTTAACCAACATGACCCCAACCTATAAACAAGAGAAACCACTGTATCAAGCATTTTGACATAATTATGGCCCCTTTTACACTTAGATAATTGAACATTTTGCTTAAATTGCCATACTTCTTTATTTATGATCACATTTTATTATTAATTTGACAAAACAACACTTACCTGAATACCACAATGGATTCCACCCAAACAATACCCCACGCCCCTACCCAGAATCCCTTCCCCCCCGACCCCCCCCCCAAAAAAAATATTTTTTTAAACATCATCTAATAAATTACCACACCCCACATTATACCCCCTCTCACACCCCCACCCCCTACCCCCCCCTACCCCCCCATTTTTTTTTAGACATCATCTAATAAATTACCACACCCCACATTATACCCCCCTCTCCCCCCCCCCTCCTCCCCCCCCAAATTTTTATTTTTATTTTTTTTCCTTTCTTTATTTTTGAAAGGTCGTCTAATAAATGACCACACCCCACATTATACCCCCTGTCAACCCCCCCCCCCCCCCCGAATTTTTATTTATTTTTTCCTTTTTTTATTTTTGAAAGATCGTCTAATAAATTATTGAATATGAACAATTTCCCCATGATGGCTTACGTTATACTGTCAAGCACTCGAATAGTCGAGCGCGCTGTCCTCTGACAGCTCTTGTTTCCTGTTTATAGTCGATAAGAAAATCAAAATTAATTTAAGACTTTAAAAAATATATTCAAGTTTTCAAGTTTAATTAACAACCATGACATACTGATTAGCAGCAAACAGCATAACATTTGAACAGCCTTTGAGTTACTTGCAGGCTTTTCAACTTTTAAGATGTTTGCATATAGTCATTTTGACTTTGTTTCTGAGTGAGAAAGGGTAAACCAAGAACAAACAACCTTGTCCTACCAAAAATGGGTCAAATGCCATATGTGGCAAGAGTAGCTCTAGACAAAACTGCAAATATATGCACACTAGTAAAGAACTTAACTTACCGTTATTAAGTCTTGCAAGGTTTCGTGCTCACATTAGGGGACAGAGTAGCTCCTGACCAGACAGCTTGCAAGTATAGACTGGTCTGTAGCTATGCTCTCTGCATATTCTGTAGGACTCATTTTTTCCCTTGACAAACTTCTGTTCTCTACCAGACCACTCTCTTTGCATAATCCTTCGTGCACTAACCACTGTTCTCTACCAGACCACTCACCCTCATTGCACTTACCACCCACAGGGATAGAAACCTACTTTTTGCAGTAGGTTGCCCAGACAAAGAATAAGGGCCCCAGACGCAAGTTCATGAAATGGTTATCTAGAACTTCCTTTTAAGAACACAAAATAAAAAAATAATATAACAATACTGACGTGACTCCATGACATTATGTCCTTTAATGAGCAAGAATTTTCAGTCTTTGTAAAAATAAAGTAATAAGCTGTTGTTAAATTTGTTCAACCTTTTCTATAAGCTAGTTGCTTCATCAGACAAACAACTTTTCAAATTAACTAGCCCTTGCCTAAATCCACTCACCCCTACTCGCAACCATTGATTTCTATCCCTGTGCACTATACTTTGTTTGCAAGCTTTGTCTGCTTCTCTCCAGTCGTCAGGGGGACAGGAGTTGGAGGAGGACGTCAACGCCTCCATCATGAGTGTGAAGGAACGCGCTCAACACCTTAACAGAATGGAGTCAGAGACCGAACTGCGAAAAATATCCTCCACCACTAATTTGGCTGCTACGGGTAAAAAAGGCTACAAAAAGGTGATGCACTATGATCAAGCATGTATTTCTGCCTTGTTTATGATGGTTACTCTCTTTTGAATGCCAAGTTTTTAATTTGTCAGTAGGTTTTTAACGAAGATAAAATATTCAAACAATATAATTAATAGTTATTAAAATTATTTAAGTGTCCCAATATCAAAGGTTGGTTAGGTGATTTTTTTGCCTGTACCCGGAAATGTTTGATTTTTCCTTTTATAATTTGTTTATGGTTGTTTGTTCAATTTGGATGTTTTTGGAAAGCAATGTCATTCAATGTCAAGTGTTTGCCTCTTGTTTAGGGCCGAGATCTGGATGGTGATGACTCCTCCACAAGTTCCATGTATTCTGGAGGCTATATGCCAGTAAGAGGAAAATATATCTATAATCATAGTTTATTATCTGACATGAGAAATATGGTATTTTCTTGTTTAGAAATGCAATAATTTTATTGGGCATTCTTGATTATCAAAAATTATTTATGTTATGTATAGGGTTAAATAAATTACCAATTAAAATTATTGGGTTATTGCTTTTACTTTCAGTTGATAATAAATAGATTCAAAAGTCAAAATCTATTCAGATTTGAAAGTGTTTACTTGCAATGGCAGTGGGGACACTTGACCTATAGGGGATATTTGTATAAGAGCCACATTCTGTGAAAAACTGGGTTTATTTTATGGGTGTAAAGCGTCCTCCCAGATTAGCTTATGCAGTTTGCACAGGCTAATCAGGGGTGATTTTCTGCTTGTAACAAAAATCCTTTTAAGGAGGGGAGTCTGATCAAAGATAAGCCTGTGCAAATTGCACAAGCTTATCTGGGACAATACTGTACGCACAGTTTAACCAGAACTAGGCTCATTTATCTATATGGGGAGGAAAGCACTGTGAGTTGTTAGCCTATTATTTTTTATGTATTCCAGCTTTCTCCAAAAGAGAAGGAATGGCTAGTGAAGTGTTCCAAGTCAGACTACCATCTTATGAATGAGCTGCTGTCCAAAAATCCTGAGCTTGCTAAAGTCAGAGATTTCACCTCGGTATGAAACATGTGATGTGCTTGTTTTTCTGTTTAATCATATATATATATATCAGGGATCATATGTTCCCGCTACATCAATCGGTCTGGATATAAATGGGGAAAAAGTATCCGAAAATTTATGTCTGAAATCATGACAAATTACGTTAAATTATATACCATTGATTTTGCCATTTATGAAGGTGGTATAATAAATGTACAAGTAAAATTCCCTTAGGCATTTTTTTAAACGGAACATACCAGTTTTATCAACTGGTTTTATCATTTTTATTTGATTGTTGTTTCGCGTGCTGTTTTATCAGACTTTTTTCATCGTTGTCAATATTATTAATCTGTGCAAGTCTATACCGATGTTTTAAATAGTTGTCGACTCGACAATAGCTTACAAACATGCACTGAACCAAACAAATGTCTGTGTGTAGGTTGGCTACTAACCATAACAAAACCAAATAATTAAGTAATAATTCGTGTACGTTATATTTTGTTGTCAAATAACCCACGGCCGATAGTTTAGATGCGTAGGGATTAATTCACGAGAGCGAAGCATTTGAAACCACACATCTTATTTTCCGGTCGTGGGTTATTCAACAGCAAACTATAAAGTACACAAATTATTTTGATTCTAACACGGTTTTACTAAAGATTTATACAATGTATATTAATTTCTTGTGTACTATTTTATGTGAAGTTTCGCCCATAAAAATAACTTTCGGCTGTTCTGTGGATCAGATCCGCGACTTTCATTCGTAATTATATTACCGGATTATTACGCGGGTGAAAACTGCATCAGCATGTTTTGTTTGTGCTTTCAGACGCGTCTTTTCGGATGCGTCTTTAATCCGCTGTTCACAAGTTTTTGATTCTTTGTCTGACGTGCAATAAACCGGTCCTGACCGGTTTAGAGACTGCAGCGAATGGTTTATCACACCTAATCGAGATAAGAATGTCACTAGGGTGTGTTAGCATGTACACTGTGTAATCGATTTCATGACATGGGAATTTTAGAAAACAGAATCGACCCAACTGTTTTGGATTTTCAATCGGTCTTTCATGACCCCAATCGGTCTAGGACCGACAAAACCAAAAAAATATGATCCCTGATATATACATATATATATATATATATATATTTATATATATATATACATAAAAATATGTAAATATGCCTATTTTTATGGAGCATTGCACCTAGATAAATTGACACTTTTCCTAATGACGTCTGTTATAAATTATAAGCTTTTATATGCTTAAAATCTTAAAATTAAGTTTACATTTAAAGGCTTCAAAGAATGTTATGTTGAATTAAATAATCTGTTTACTTTGGTAGCTATAATTCAGATAAAAATAACATTCTTGCTGTTTATGTTATATTTCTTTTCCATGATATCTGACATTCATAACACTACACGAAGATTTAATTGATTGACATTCATTTTGATAGATTTCCTCATTTGATATATTTCTACATTCTGATACATTTCTTTTCTTTCCATATCTGGAATGCAGGGGGTAAGTCAGCACTATTTATAATATTTAATTAAGTAAATAAATAAGACACTTATGGTGATGATTACACACTGAATTAGTTTTAAACTATGCAGCATTGTGTTATGTTCTATGTTGTTGGGCCTGTATTTACACAGCAAGCGCTGGACAAAAATTATTTTGAGCCAAACAGTTTTTGTTTTTCGGCGCCCGAAAACTGGTTTTGATATAATAATATATGCTATCAACTTGTTTATATTTCTTTTAATGACAAAAAGGGCATATTACATATAATACTATAATATACAGTTTTCAATATAGAAATAATGATTATGGTACTTGTCAAAGTACAAACATAAGTTATTTTATACATTAACATTTAACAGTGGTGTCGATTGTCCCAAATTTGAAATCCTGAAAATTAGGCTGGTGGAATTGCAGCCACAGGAACCTAACAGGAAAGAAGGGCAGAGTCCCCCACCCCACCCAGATCCCTTACTTATTGTTTTTTTTTATAGTCTTTCCAAATTTTGTCAAACTTCTTCTGAAAATTGTTGGGCCAGTTAGGTCAGTTGGTATAAAGCTGGACTACAAATTCGAGGATCCCAGTTTGATCTCTGGCTTGGCCACATAATCTGTGTCGGGATATATTGTGAAAGCCTTCATTCGGCCATTATACCCTGTGATTCACGTAGAGCAGTTGTCAGTTACTGTCATGAGAATGTGCACTCTGTATGTGAAAACTTGCTCTTCCAGGAAAAGTGTGTGTTGGTTTACTGACATCTGTGACTGAGCTTCTGTTGAAAACAGCGAGCAATTTAACTTAACAAACAAACAATTACAATTGTAACTTATATTTGTTTTAACCAAAAAATAAACTATATATTTTAAAATGATTTGTAAGATTGCTTTATTTGCCTCTAAAAATGTTTAAATCAATAATATTCACACAAAATAAAATATGGAATAAAAGGAAATTAAGGAAATTATTTGAATTGAAATTTAGTGAAATGTTGAAATATATGGCATAGATTTAGTTTAATTACAGAAAGTATGAGCATGCAATTTAATGGAAATGATCTTTTTAAGGACATTGGAATTTGGGATAAAGATATACTGATATCCTTTTGATATGTGATTTAAAAGTTACACAATAATATTGTTGGCTGAGTAATACAAAACAAATCATATGTTGACTTTATTAATTGCATTGTTTACTTTCATGCTGCTGCTTTGATCCTGACCATATACATAGTATGTAAGTATAACTTTCTGTGCTTCCTTGTCTTTATACATTTATTTAAGTAAAACTTATTTGATTTTAAACTCGCCTCAACAGGATGTGCTTGTCAACTTAAGGCTCATTACCACGGCAGTGGCCATATTTTTAGTGGGACTATTTACCTGATAGTCTGAGCTATTCATTTCAGCCAGTTGTTGGCCTTAGCATCAGGGTCATGCTCTTCCAAAGGTTAACGTAGTTACTACTAGGTTATATTAACAATTTCTAGGCAGAGTCCGAATCTAGGTCACCTGCATTAAAAAATAAATCACAAGATTAAATCTTACAAAAAAACTTGTTACCACTTTAGAGGCCATATGTATAACGCAAGCTTGATGAATCATGGTTGAAGTGAATATATTGGCAACATCTATGCCAAGTTTGAATCTGGTTTACATGCATCTTAGAACTAGGTAATAAGGTCTTATCTTATAAAAACCTTGTTATAGAAGTTATATTAATGACTTAATCTGAATGAAGCTTTTCCAGAATTTGGCAATATCATGGCCTTGTTTAAATACGGGTAAAGTGGGTTCAAAAACTAGATCAACACGTTGTGTCTTTATCAGTTTGTGAACACTAAAGGGCCATCATGGCCCTGGTGTTTATAGAAATAAAGAAGAAGCAAAGTGAAAAATGCTCTTCATGAGTTAGATTGGTTACCTCCCTTATCTATTGCATACTCTCTATATTATAGTCAAGGGAGTCAACGGTTATATTCAATGGGGGACCAGTTTATTCATGAGTGATTAGTTTGTTTTCTGTGGTCTTACAGACCAACAAACATCATTGAAATAAATGTTAAGTTAAAAGTTTCTTGTGAATATTCAAAGTAATACTTTTTCTTTTGTGCCTAATATTAAAAACTAAAAAATGTTTGTGCTCATTTAAAAATAAATACATGAAGCAAGTTATTCATGAATTTCAGACTGCACTGCATTGGGCCTGTTTACATGGAAAGGCAGATGTCATCAAATTACTGATGGGGAAACACGGGGTCAACGTCAACCAAAGATCGGTATGTGCCAAAACAGTGTATGCAATATCGATAATCATTTCACAAAAGAGGGTTTTCCATGTCAAAACTTGTATTCCATTCTAAAAAACTTGCTTTATTTATAAATTTATTAGATAAAATGTAAACATTGCAAAAAGGGCTAGGTTCATGAAGAGTTGCAATATGCCCTGTTACAGAATTGAATGAATTTACTTTAATCTTTTAAATATAGTAAAACTACATATAAAGCTGCTTCGTGAACCTAGTCCTTTGGTTCATGATTAGCTCAGTGTAATCATCTGAATGGATATTAAATAATAATCACTTCTCTGATTCTACTCATTTAATTAATGTTTTGGCATTGCGCCTTTAGCAAAACAATGGAAATATCTATGGTAAGTTACATGCATCCTCATACTAGGTCACATGGTTTTGATGAAGGCGCAATGCCGAAAAGTCAATAAAAGGAGTAGAATCAGAGAAATTGCTCATTATTGTTTAGTTATCTTTCAAAATTTGTAATTAAATTTAGAAGTTGAGAATGCCAAATATTTCCATTTTGGTGAATCAATAATTCGAGCCAAAATCTTGATGTACACATGTAGTATGATCCTTACTCTGTGATATTAGGGCATTGAGATGGTACGTAGAGTGTGGCCCCAGATAAGCATCTGTGATCCGCTCAGGCTAATCAGGGATGAAACTTTCTAGCCTAATTGAATGTTTGCCAAGAAGATACCTCCTTTAAAATGACATACAAGTGGAAAGAGTTTATCCTTGATAAGCCTGTGCTCACTGAAGCACTCAAGAAACATTTTTCAGATTGTTATGATCCCCAAAAATTTTTGGGAAGCATATAGTTGCCAGTTTGTCCTTCCTTCCTTCCGTCACACTTTTGTTACAGTTTCTCATAGCACCTTCAATACTTTACCGATCTCTTTCATATTTGGCATGTAGGTACCTTGCATGGACCTCTACATTTTGATGAGGTTTGAGGTCACTGGGATCAAGGTCAAGGTCACCGAGGCTAATAATAGATTTTTCCGTCACACTTTCGTTACAGTTTCTCATAGCACCTTCAATACTTTACGGATCTCTTTCATACTTGGCATGTAGGTACCTTGCATGGACCTCTACCTTTTGATGAGGTTTGAGGTCACTGGAGTCAATGTCACTGAGGCTAATAATAGATTTTTCCGTCACACTTTTGTTACAGTTTCTCATAGCACCTTCAATACTTTACGGATCTCTTTCATACTTGGCATGTAGGTACCTTGCATGGACCTCTACCTTTTGATGAGGTTTTAAGTCACTGGGGTCAAGGTCACCGAGGCTAACTTTTTTTACTGTTTGTCATAGCGCCGTCAATTCTTTACTGATCTCTTTCATATTTGGCATGTAGGTACCTTGCATGGACCTCTACCTTTTGATGAGGTTTGAGGTCACTGGGATCATGGTCAAGGTCACCAAGGCTAATAATATATTATTTTAGGTTGTTATTAACACATAGATTGACAAAGCGCATCATCAGGGAGCATCCATCAGTTTCACTTATATTCTTGTTTTTTTATGGCTGACATCTTAAAGACCAAAATGCATTTTTTTATATTGAAATTGGTAAAAAATAACTAATCCCCCTTATATATTTTGAATTTGATAGCTTGTAATGCTTCTGGAACATGTATACTACACATAGCTTATATTATGTTTGTTTCAAGCATTTTTCTAATGAATTGTATATTATAGTTTGTAAATGTTTGCAAGAAGTCTTCCAAAAAGGAGTTATTGGATTCTATTTTGATTTAAATAAAACAAGTCCTAAACAACATAATTTTTTAACTGAAGCCCTCTAAAAAATATTTGCTGACAATAAAATTAGAATGATCATCTAATTTCTTTGTTTTCCATTGGTTTGCTGAAATTAAGACTTGTATATAATTGTGTTTCACTTTGATTTTACACACGACATGCATAAATAAGTCTTATGCAAAAATGGTCCTTATAAATATTTCCTTTGTATTTTCATGCCCGGTTCCAGAATGTAAGTACATGTTTTTAAGTCTCATGAAATATTGATCATTTAAGACACAGACAAATTGTATCTCTTGAAATTGGAATACCACCAATGCAATAATAGTTGTATTAAATAACATGATCTTATATGTTCAGTTAAACCTGCACAGACTAAACTAAGACCATCTTTCAAATGATAAGTAATGGTACTATATACTCTTGTAATTAAGTATTTATTTATAAATACATTTATATGTTTTCATTCAAAATACCATATATTATACTTCAAAGTTTTTTTTATCAGCATTTATTTGTATAAGTTTTAACTTCCTGTATTTACTAATTTCATACTTCTGCTGACATTCCAGGGGGTAAGTTTTATTTTATTTTTTTCATTTTGATAATTTTAATAATTAAGATAGTATTTGATCACATTATGTTTGTAGATGAAAAATTTATTTTGCCATGTGTCTTAAACAATAAATACACAATTTAAACTTGTTAAGGAGTAGAAGTGTGTTTTTTAGTTTCACAAAAATACCATATTCATTTTATTATACACACTTTCCCCATGAAACAGGCATTCTAAGATATTTGGGTACCAATTAAGTGAAAAATCAGAAGGAACGATAATGATTCATTTATTGTTTACATACACCAAAACTAGTTTGTCATGATAATCAATCTCTGCTGTTGCATTACACCCTCTGTTATTACAATTTTAATCTGCTTTTTTGTGTACTCATCAGAATTGTTATTTCATCGTTGCTAAGAAGTAAAAAAGAAACAAAACAATGTATACATTTGAAGTATTGGCATCATACCAATTAATTGATGTACACTGTATGGCTGTATTGAACGTTGATTGTGATGTTATACCATTATGTAAATCAATTATTTTAGTCTCCTTCTGTTAAAACAAGGCTTAATGAATGTGCCAAAAGTGTTGTCCGAGATAAGCCTGTGCAGTCTGCACAGGGTTATATGTGACGACACTTTCCGCTGAGACAGGATTTTCTTCAAGAAGAGACTTCCTTTAAACAGAAAATTCCATAAAAGCCGAACATGTTTTTTCTGATTGGCCTTTGCAGACTGCATTAAGCCCAGTTTTTCAAGAAAGCTGCTCAAACGTTCATGTATGCCTGTTTGTGTGCTGACAAGTATATTCCTGCTTGTAGGGTTACACTCCACTCCATATAGCGGCACAGCAAAATCATGAGGATGTGGTGGAGCTTCTCATTGGATTCAGTAAGTTTGCTCTTGTATCAGTAAGTTGGCCCTTGGATTCAGTAAGTTGGCCTTGGATTCAGTAGGTTGGCCTTGGATTCAGTAAGTTGGCCTTGGATTCAGTAAGTTGGCTCTTGGACTCAGTAAGTTGGCCTTGGATTCAGTAAGTTGGCCCTTGGATTCAGTAAGTTGTCCCTTGGATTCAGTAAGTTGGCCCTTGGATTCAGTAAGTTGGCTCTTGTATCAGTAAGTTGGCCCTTGGATTCAGTAAGTTGGCCTTGGATTCAGTAAGTTGGCCCTTGAATTCAGTAAGTTGCCCTTGGATTCAGTAAGTTGGCCTTGGATTCAGTAAGTTGGTCTTGGGTTCAGTAAGTTGGTCCTTGGATTCAGTAAGTTGGCCTTGGATTCAGTAAGTTGGCCTTGGATTCAGTAAGTTGGCATTGGATTGAGTAAGTTGGCCCTTGGATTGAGTAAGTTGGCCCTTGGATTTAGTAAGTTGGTCTAGGATTCAGTAAGTTGGCCCTTGGATTCAGTAAGTTGGCCCTTGGATTGAGTAAGTTGGCCCTTGGTTTCAGTAAGTTGGTCTTGGATTCAGTAATTTGGCCCTTGGATTCAGTAAGTTGGCCTTGGATTCAGTAAGTTGTCCCTTGGATTTAGTAAGTTGGCCTTGGATTCAGTAAGTTGGTCCTTGGATTGAGTAAGTTGGCCCTTGGATTGAGTAAGTTGGCCCTTGGATTCAGTAAGTTGGCCCTTGGATTCAGTAAGTTGGCCCTTGGATTCAGTAAGTTGGTCTTGGATTCAGTAAGTTGGCCCTTGGATTCAGTAAGTTGGCCCTTGGATTCAGTAAGTTGGCCTTGGATAGAGTAACTTGGTCGTTGGATTTTGTAAGTTGGCCCTTTTCGTCTCTTATACACATTTTTACCCATTTTATCCATCAAAGAATGAAATTAAAGTACAGGTCTTTCTTATTACATTTAACTTTTAAAGTGTTCATTTCCAACCATAAGGTACTGATGAACAGCAACCAGTATAAAACATCAAAAGCCTGTGATTTACTTGCAAGAGGGGAGCATATAGTCAAATAAAAATACTGTGCTTTAAAGTGTAATTACAAGTATAAGCGAAAGTAATTCCATACATGCATTAAATTAATTTATAAGAAAGAGTGACTGACACTTTTCATCTTATTCCATGTATAATTATGCCAGCCAAACCCAAGTGTCTGTCCATGCACACAAAGTTGTCCAAAGGTATTCTTCTACACTTGTCAATGTACAGCATTTAAACTTTCGGGAATTGTTGCCTTGTTTCTTTTGATGCAAAGTTTGAGAAGAGTGCAATGTTCATTTAATGACAGAGTCACTTATGCTTGTTGTATTCATTTTGTAGAAGCAGATCCAAATATCCGAGACTATAGCGGAAAGAAACCGAAACAGTATCTACGGAATTCTGCTGCCTCGCGTACGCAACGTAAGTCACCATTATCTCCCTTTAAGGACACTGTTGATAGCCAAATAACCACCAGTGTCAATTTACGCCACACCACACCTGCAGAGACTGCTGTTTTTTTACGACAAAAACATGGCGCTCCAATCAGTCACCCGACCGATTTTCGACACGTCAAAAGCGAACTGATAAGCGCTCCCACTGATTTTCGGCATGTGCAGAGCGCTGGTTTTAGCAATGAAATTGGTGGCTTTGGGGGTGGGTCATTAAGGACATCTGTTAGGCTTGAACGATTTTCGTTACGCGAGTCAGATGACTTGAAAACTGAGTCCGGTGATTTGTAGTTTCTTATTCTAAACAATTCAGTATTGTAAGATGTACACAAGATCTGTTTGACACTCTCCAGATTTGTCTTCAGCTGTTCTTACTTATAAGCATTTGCTTATAATCCCTTTTTCTGGGAAAATGAGGTGTTATGCATGTGCGTTAAGTGTCTTCCTCAATAAGCCTGTGCAGTCTGTGTAGGCTTATCAGGAACAACGCTTTCCACCTAACCTGTTTGTGTGTTAAGAACAGAATTTCCTCTTTTATGATATTTTTTCTTTAAATGAAGTCTCTACTTAGCAAAAATTCAGTTGAGGCAGAACGTATTGTCCCTACATACAGCACAGGCTAATCTAGAACACTACACACATGCCTTAAGCCCCATCCTCTCAGAGTGAGGCTCATGTCCTGTTGTACATATGCATTTGTGTCTTGTTCTGTGAAGCTGGTCATAATGCATGTGCGTAAAGTGTCGTCCCAGATTAGCCTGTGCAGTCCGCACAGGCTAATCAGGGACGACACTTTCCCCCAAAATATGATTTTCGGTAAGGAGGGACTTCCTTGAAACTAAAAATACAATTAAAGCGGAAAGTGTTGTCCCTGATTAGCCTGTGCGGACTGCACAGGCTAATCTGGGACGAAACTTTAGGCACATGAATTAAGCCCAGTTTTCTCAGAACAAGACCCATTTTATGACATGGTCGTACGATCAGTGATCCATTAGAGTTCAGAAGCATTGAATCTTTAACCAATAAATAATTGCAAAATGCTAATCATTTTATGTGTGGATTTTTTTTTTAATTCTCTGTGAAAATATAATTTTTTTATAGATACTTAATGATTTAAATTCTGGCTAGGAAAGTTTTCTGTGAAAGTGAGTTTATCATGCTTATACCTTTAAGATGTATAGTAATAGTTTATAACTTAATATATATTTTTACTAATTATAAACATGCTCTAGAGTCTGGGCAATTTGTAAAGACTGTCATCAATAGTGTTCATGCATTTATTTATGTTATTAAAACACCTTGACTGTCTTGTTAAATTATGTTTAGTGGGAACATGCATTTAAATGGGTTTGCATTTATTCAATGGAATGATTTTTTATTTATTCTGTACTCATTAGAAGTCTTAAACTTCATCTTGTTAAATTTATATCACAACTTTTATTTAGAATTAGATTAGTTGTAGGATATAAAGGCAGAAGTAGATTCATGCTTCATTTATCATTTAAATGCACAAATTCGTTATGGTCCCTTTTGTAAATGTAGTCATGTTTATGCTATAGCATCAGGCGATAAATAAGCAAATGTAAATAAGTGTTGTATGCAAATTGGTCTGATGTCATATGTGGCCTGTGTAGCTCCAGACCAGCCTGTGCTTTTGCACAGTCTGGTTTGGAGCTATTCTTTCCGCTCATCTCTAATGAGACAAAAAACGTTGTGTGATTTTATGGCATTCAACATAATTATAATAAACAATTATTTAGTGAGCAGGAGATAGTATAGCATTATGTTATATGGCATTTAGTCATATTTCGTTTTTGTTTTTTTACAAATTTTAAGATTTGGTTTACTTAAATAGTTCAAGGTCGAACCATTTCAACAGATGAAACCTATGGCTTGAATTTGAAATTTGATGCAATAATTTTACATTACTTTGTGCAATGTGTTTAACTTCACAAACATCTTGAAGTCCTTCAACATCTGTTTATTATCTTATTTACAAATTACCAATTATAAAAGCTTCTTATTGTCCCCGACTTATGGTTTGCGCTTTGTCTGTCACACTTTTCTGGATCCTGAGATAACTTGAAAATTTCGTCATATTTTTTCATGAAAATTGAAATATGGATAGATGGCAATATGGAAATTATGCACCTCATTTCATTTTGTTCCTTTGTTAAGAATTCTGGTTGTTATGGCAACAAATAGACTAGAAATATTAACAACTAGACTAGAAATATTGCTGAAAATAGTGAATCATGCAATAACTTTAAAAGTTCTTCATATTTTTTCATAAAACTTGAAATATGGATAGATGGCAATATGGAGATTACGCTCATCATTCAATTTTGTTCCTACGTCAAGAATTCTGGTTGCTATGGCAACAAATAGACTAGAAATATTGCCGAAAATGGTGAAGTTTTACTGGTAGGGGACTTATGTTGCTTGGCAATAGTCTTGTTCTTTTATGATATTTATAAAATGTAAATAACAGCCCTGTCCATTCTGAATTGTCATTAAATGATATTCAATATGAAATTCATTTTTTTGTCACAAATAACTTTATATACTTGTATGCCTACTCAATATTCAGTCTTTAGACATTTATCCATGATAGCTTGACTTATTGGAGTCAATTATATATACTGGTTATGACAATTTATTGTGACAAAATATCTGCTTTTGTTGAAAATCAGGCCCTTTCCAAGATCCATTGTAGGAAGAAATTTGTATATTTTACTTTGTTAACTTCACATTGAGCAGTCCTCTGGGAAACATGGGTTTAATGCAAGTGAGTTCAGTATTGTCTATGATTAGCCTCAGCAGCCGTAACTGGCTAATCAGGGACGATTCTGTCAACATAGAGTGGATCTTAGCTTCAGCAGCCGTAACTGGCTAGTCAGGGACAATTCTGTCAACATAGAGTGAATCTTCAGTTCAGCAGAGACTAACCTGAAATGAACAATGCCCAAAAAGCGTAAAGTGTTGTCCCTGATTATCCTGTGGGGCTTCACAGGCTAATCTGGGATAATACTTAAAGCACATACTTTAAACTGGTTGTCCTAGAGCTCTGCTCAAATATAGGCACAAGTGTTTTAAAAGAAATAAGTCAAATGATATGGTCTTGATATTGTACATCTCTCGGATCCACAGAAATAAGTCAAATGATATGGTCTTGATATTGTACATCTCTCGGATCCACAGAAATAAGTCAAATGATATGGTCTTGATATTGTACATCTCTCGGATCCACAGAAATAGGTCAAAGAATATGGTCTTGATATTGTACATCTCTCGGATCCACAGAAATAAGTCAAATGATATGGTCTTGATATTGTACATCTCTCGGATCCACAGAAATAAGTCAAATGATATGGTCTTGATATTGTACATCTCTCGGATCCACAGAAATAGGTCAAATAATATGGTCTTGATATTGTACATCTCTCGGATCCACATTAAGGCCTGTTCAAAGAATTTGCATACATTTGCTTCAAACATGTAAATAATGCTTCAGTTTGGTATTTAATTAGGTGTCCAAAATATTTGAATATTCATTCTTTTCCCTCGTTTTTAATGAGATCTGAGATTATGTCGCTTTTACTGTGTCTGTGATAAAAATTGTTTTGAATTATTTTTCAACCATTTTATAAAGAGAAATGTACTCGGCTGTTTTGGGATTATTGTTGTTAAAGTAAAGCTTTTGCTTACGAAATAAGATACTTGTTGTTGAGATTTCAGCCTTCTCTAAATGATGAAAGCGTGATTATGCATATAACAGATTCATAAACATTAAAATTTTTATTTCCATGATGATTTATGCTCAACCATGACATTTTGTTAGTCAGTCAAGCTTACTCTAGGTCAAGGTCGTGCTTGAAGGTACATGTAAAATGTTTGAGCCATCTTTGTATTCCACTCTATATCTTCTATACCTTTCATTTTTCAAGATGGTCATGTTTAAGAGATGATATGGAAAAAACCCTGAGTCAGTCATGGTTTCTCAATGATATTCTTTACTATCAAGTTTGATCCTCAATTTCGAAGGTCACAGCCATACTTTAAGGTAAAATATTCCATTATCTGTTTTGTTCCCGCTCTAAAATTCCTATGTGTTGAAGGGATTATTCTTAACTTGGCTCAACTGATTTGCTCATTGAGACCATGTGCAGAAGCCAGTTTGCAAACTCAGGCTCAAGGTCAAGCTCAAAGTTGAATGTTTGAACCTTTTGTTGTGTCCGTTTATAAATCTCTATTGCCCTGTAAAGGATTTTCATTAATCTTTCATCCAATATTTATATTGTTAACAAAGTAAGAGACATTCTTGCCACCTTCTTGCCACCTCAAGGTCAAGATCAATACTCAAAAGTCAAAAGAAAAACAGCCGGTCATAAAGCTGACCTTGGGGCTGCATTATCTTGTCAGTTTTTTAGTGGAAGTTTGTAGAAAATAGGTTTCTGTCTGCTACCTGTCCTGGATTTGTATGATTTGCTCAGTTAAAAAGCTACCATGCTTGAAATTCGTCTTTCATTGAAATGATGTTATAAGTAAATTATTGGAAGTTTCCAGTGTGTTGGGGTAGCATACCTTTTTTAAACTTAACCAAAGGATTAATGTTATGGTTGCATTTCATCGTTACTTGTTGGTGTGTATTCATATTCTTCATAGTTATAATTATTTAAAAATTTCTTCATATTAATTTGCTTTCAAACAAAGTATACAAATATTAATATTATGTTTGAAATATTACTTTTATAAAATGTTTATTTTGTTGAACATATCTTGTTATATAATTCTCACTGCCTGCTAACATTTCCAACATCTTTTTATGTGTTTATATTATTTTACCAGTGTTTATATTATTTTACCAGTGTTTATATTATTTTACCAGTGTTTATATTATTTTACTAGTGTTTATTTCGGGTGACTGAATGATCCTCATTCTGGAAAAACTGAGCTTAATGCGATTATGTAAAGTGTCGTCTCATAGTAGCCTGTGCAGGGATTATGTAAAGTGTCGTCTCATAGTAGCATGTGCAGGGATTATGTAAAGTGTCGTCTCATAGTAGCCTGTGCAGGGATTATGTAAAGTGTCGTCTCATAGTAGCCTGTGCAGGGATTATGTAAAGTGTTGTCTCATAGTAGCCTGTGCAGGGATTATGTAAAGTGTTGTCTCATGGTAGCCTGTGCAGGGATTATGTAAAGTGTTGTCTCATAGTAGCCTGTGCAGGGATAATGTAAAGTGTCATCTGATAGTAGCCTGTGCAGGGATTATGTAAAGCGTTGTCTCATAGTAGCCTGTGCAGGGATTATGTAAAGTGTCATCTCATAGTAGCCTGTGCAGGGATTATGTAAAGTGTCGTCTCATAGTAGCCTGTGCAGGGATTATGTAAAGTGTTGTCTCATAGTAGCCTGTGCAGGGATTATGTAAAGTGTCGTCTCATAGTAGCCTGTGCAGGGATTATGTAAAGTGTCATCTCATAGTAGCCTGTGCAGGGATTATGTAAAGTGTCATCTCATAGTAGCCTTTGCAGGGATTATGTAAAGTGTCGTCTCATAGTAGCCTGTGCAGGGATTATGTAAAGTGTCATCTCACAGTAGCCTGTGCAGGGATTATGTAAAGTGTTGTCTCATAGTAGCCTGTGCAGGGATTATGTAAAGTGTCGTCTCATGGTAGCCTGTGCAGGGATTATGTAAAGTGTCGTCTCATGGTAGCCTGTGCAGGGATTATGTAAAGTGTTGTCTCATAGTAGCCTGTGCAGGGACTGAGCTTATTGCGATTATGTAAAGTGTCGTCTCATAGTAGCCTGTGCAGGGATGACACTTTCCCCTGTTTTGGATTTTTTGTTAGAGGAGGTATTTTTTAAATGAACATCCAGTGTAGGCAGAAAGTGTTGTTCCTGATTAGCCTGTGCAGACTACACAGTCTAATCAGGGACAAACTATTTATGCACATGCATTAAGCCCAGTTTTCCCAGAACAAATCTCATACTATTTTACCTGTTATTATTTTGGATGACTGTTTTGTTGTGATTGTTGGTGCTATGCTTCATTCTAGGCTCTCGTTACCTTGAGACCAGATCTAGCAGTGTGCAAGGCAATGATAAGTTTGATGCTCGTATTAGACTGGGAACTGTCTAGGCTAATCTCCTTTTTCTTCCCTCTACATCTGTGTACCAGTCATACTTGGGACATAACTTCATATAAATATGTTTAGCCAATGAAATAAAAGCTAAGATGTAGAATTTGATTTTGACTATGAAAGAGAATATTTTTATTTGGATAGTCAATGCCCTTAAAGGGTAGAAGAAAGCAAGTACAGAGGCAGACTTTTGGGCTGAAAGTGAGGGACTTAGGCCAAGTATTTCAAACAAACTTAAGTCAATATTCTGATTCAAATTCGTTCATGAGTTGACTATCTTCGATTCACAGTTGAGTGGAATTTCCACCCTCATTTTCAGAGTGGAGGTAGAAATTGAGATTACTAGGAAAGCGTTGAATAGAGAGAAGTTTATGTTGCGAGGCTTAGAACGCAGGGAGCGCAAGCCGTGGCGAGTGCTTTTGGTGTTCGAGCCGTGCAACATAAACTTCTCTCTATTCAACTCTAATCTTAGTATTCTATTCATCCCATCGCATTTTTACTAAACAAGAAAAATAACAAACAAACGTGGCATGTTTGGAAACTTAAAAAACAATGAAACACAGCGAACGATTGTTTGTTTATTCATGACATCATTTGTCCGTGCACGCGACAAGTTTATTCAACAAGGAGTGATAGAGGCTAGTATATTCCATGAGGTGTTACACAGTCAAATTTGCAGTGAAGATGGGATACATTGAGATTGTTTGTGATACTGACCCAAGATGTCTTAAATGTTGTGAATCTGTCTAATTAATGAAAGAATGTAATGAAATAGCAGTGTTCTTCATAAAAATTTTAGTAGCCAGTTATATTTTCAAAGTAGCCAGCGATTAAGAACTAAAACGGGCGTTTATTGCTGTTTTGAATTGAAGTTTTGGAGGAAAGCAGCTGGCCCCAAGATTTTTAGTAAACGGTAAAATCGCCAGCTGCCTGTGCTTCTGGAGAACACTGGAAAAAGAGACCAAAATGAAAGCAAACAATCAGTTTGGGAACTATGTCAGCAATTATTATCCATGGCGACTACTTTTTAATTAATCATTTAATTTACATTCCATCTGATGTTTCTGACTCTCAGTAGCTTTTGTACCGTATTTGAGCCTTATTCTGTGAAAACTGGGTTTAATAAATGTGCCTAAAGTGTGTCCCAGATTTGCCTGTGCAGTCTGTAGGGCAATCAGGGACTAAATTTTCCTCCTAGACTGGACCTTATTTAGAAGAGATTACCGTTAAACAAAAGATCCAATTAAGCAGAAATGTAGGCACATGCATTTCACCCAGTTTTACCAGAATAAAGCTTAATTGTTTGTAGCTTTTGTACCATGAATGTGTTCACTGTGGAGAACATAATTATGATTTATTCTTTTGTAGCATGCAAGCATTTAATGAATCTTTAAGCAATGAAAAAAAAACTGATAAAAATTAATATTATCACATTTATATTGATTATACAAGAAATAACATGCTTTTTTTGTACTAATGTTTTTAACCAGGATTTTCAACTTAATTTGAAATTGCAAGTGATTAGACTAGGGTATGGTGGTTGAATGGTCTTCTTGGTGTTTGATGGCGTTGCATTGTTTCTATTTTATCACATGGGTTAGCATATACCTGGAGTATCACCAGGATATGAACACACATTTGTTTTAAATCTCCTCTGATGTTTGACTGTACTTGCTGCCAAAACAATTCAATAATGGCAAAAAATAGTACATAACTAAAATGCTTTGCGTAATGATTAACAAAGCTGTACAAATACCAGAGTATTTGATTATTCTCATTCATATTATTATTTTCAAGATGATGTGAAATTTGCACTATTTTGTTATTTTGCATTCATCATGTAATCCTTTTTTCTTTGTCAAACAGAAGGTAAAAGGCTATAAACAAAATTATGTAACTTAATGACCGACTGTGGATTGTTTAATAAGTAAATAATAAAAACAATGACAAACAATGCCCAAATGCCATGCAAGTATGATATAATGCTTTTTGGGAGGATTGGTTATGCATGTTCAAACTGGTAAGGGCATGAAACACAATACGTTATTAAATTATCCTCGTTCTGGAAAAACTGGGCTTAATACGAATGTGTGTAAATTGTTCTCCTAGATTAGCCTTTGCAGTCCTCACAGGCATATCAGGGTTGATACTTGCCTTTGCAGTCCTCACAGGCATATCAGGGTTGATACTTGCAGTCCTCACAGGCATATCAGGGTTGATACTTGCCTCCTAAACTTTGTTTAGAAGAGACTTCCTGTAAACGAAAAATCTCCATAAAAAAACGGAAAGAGTTGTCCCCTATCTGGGACGACACTTGATGCGCATGCATATAACTCTTTCAGTGCTGGAACCAAATTTTGAAGGCCTTTGCAAACAGTTTGGATCCGGATGAGACGCCACAAAACATGGCGTCTCATCAGGATCCAAACTGTTTGCTATTCTGATAGTATTCTTTGAAAAAAATCGAAGAAAATGCTAATTTTAGAAATTCAGCAGATGACATTTTAGCAGACAACAAATTTCCCAGCATGCAAAGGGTTAAGCCTAGTTTTCCAGAGCACTGCTAAACAAAATAAGATTTTGCATGATCATAAATTGCAACTTGCATACATTTTAAACCACTGCAATATTTATAGTTTCTACTACAATTTTTAACTGTTGTCTTACTGGATACGCTTTCTGTATAATTTGATTATGTTGCTTGCATAATATAAAACTGTTTAACCGATATGTGAGAGAGATATTAATATGCTTCAATGATAAGATTTAAAACTGTTTTGTTGGCTTTAACATACATATAGAAGCTAATATATATATATATATATATATAAATAATGTTGTTGCAATATTTTGATAAGCACTTGTTATCCCCTGCCATAGGCGGAGGGATATTGTTTTGGCGTTGTCCGTCCGTCCTTCCGTCCGTATTTCCGTCTGTCCGGAGCCATATCTTGGAAGTGCTTGGGCGGATTTCATTGAAACTTGGTATGAGTATATATATATATATGGATAAGAGGATGATGCACCCCAAATGGCATTGTACACCATCTGTTAATAACAGATTTTTGGCCCTTTGTATCTTGAGAAATGCTATTGTGTGTGTCCAAAGCCATATATTGGAAGTGCTTTGGTGGATTTCATGAAACTTGATATGAGTGTCCAGAACCATATTGGCAGGGATATCAATTTAATGAATTTGCTTGTTTTCTTTAATTCTTAGCATGTCATGAACATAATACTTCTATTGCAAGATGTGTATCTTATTTTGCTAGCATTATTTAGATTTGTCAATTGTATGTATTAGTCTCTGTATAATATAATGTTTTTTTTATGGTTTTATTATTTAGTATATTCAATAGTTTATAAAAATTTATAAATAATACAAATATTATATATACTGTCATGTTACTTTCAGGATATTATTAAACTATTTCAAACTTTATGTTGTCCTTTCTTGCTCTCATGTTTGCTGAATATGCAAATGTTATGCACATATTATCAGATGTCTCGACTTGTGTCACGCAAAGTATTTCCAAATTCTTATCCAGTTGCAAATAATCTTGACCTACTGGTACATCATTCATAAGTACAAACATTTATATGAGTCGTGTTCTGAGAAAACTGGGCATAATGCATTTGCGTAAAGTGTCATCTCAGATTAGCCTGTGCATTCCGCACAGGCTAATCAGGGATGACACTTTCTGCTTTTATGGTATTTTTAGTTTAAAGGAAGTCCCTCCTTACCGAAAATCATGTTTCGGTGGAAAGTGTCATCCCTGATTAGTCTTTGTTGACTGCACAGGCTAATCTGGGACGACACTTTACGCACATGCATTAAGCCCAGTTTTCCCAGAAGACGACTCATATAGACTTTAAATGTCTGCAGAGTTATGTCTTCTGTAATGCTATTGTATGCCTATTTTTTCTCGCTCACATCTTGCTGGGATGGTGCGGTCCAAGTGCACTTAGTTCATGGTAAGTGACCTTTGACCTGCTGCTGTATCCCTGTATCTGCTTGGCTAGTTCACAAAGATCTTAGAAATGAGGGAACCGGAATGGATTTTTCTGTACTAATCTTTAAACAGAATGCAGCTTTTGAAAACAGACTGTGAAATGAATATATTGGCATGTATGTTTAGCATGAACATTAAATTATTTTGCTTTGGGCTTTCTTATTTGATAAGGTAAGATCAACAAAGCATTAAAAGCATGTAATATGATTGTGTGTGGATCCTTATGTTTCGGTTATCATATGCATTCTTCATACTTTAATAGTATAACATGAAATCATTTTGTACTGATGATGACATATATTTGTGAAATACTTGATTTCAAAATAAATGATTCAATCTGTTTGAAAATACAGTCTATCTATAAAGCAAAAGAAAGAAAATGAAAGAAAAATTCCATCACCACTAATAAATTAACACTTTTAATATTTAGAAAAGATCTTGGTTTGGTTCTAATAACTTTACACCCTTAATGTTTGGTTCAATGTATTTTGTATGATTGCACCTATGTATACAAACAATGGGACATCTTTGTTTTATGTGCCTCAAATGTATATTTTACCCAAAAGTATGGTTGTATCAATTATCTTGATCAGTGTCCATTTATCAACAGCTAGCAATTTTAATTATCCACCTTGTTTTTTAACTACCAGTAGCGGTATTTCTAAGTGTTTTTTGATTACCGGTACTTTAAAGTTGTGAGAGGGTGAAATTTCACGCTTGATGTACAATCCATTATTTGAAACACAAGGTCATATGACAATTTTGAGTTTGAGGAGAAGATTAGTGCGATACTTGCATGACTTGAGTAGACATATATATGTAGATAGTTCTATGCAGTATATAGTGCTTCTTTGTAAAAAAAAAGGCACAACCACCAACCAACAAACAAATATTTTTTTCCCAGTATCTATCCAACTGAAGAGTTGGACAAGTGTTTTACTGTAATGTGCAAGTATTATTATATTATCAATCTTATTTAAAATGTACATTATGATTTGTAAGGGCTTTCATGAAATATATACTTTGTTCTTCTTGTTCTTTTTGTTCTTGTATACAATTCCGGGTATGTGATATTTTGTGTAAGATCTTTGTTTGCTAAGCCAAGCTATGGTACAGTGAGTTGTACCCTCACAATTTCATTGGTGTTGAGAGAGATGAGAAAATTCTTGTCGCGTTCTGTAAAAACTGGGCTTGATGCCTGTACTTAAAGTGTTGTCCCAGATTAGCCTGTGCATTCTCCACAAGCTAATCAGGGACAACACTTTCCGCTTTTATGGAATTTTTATGTCCCCCACTATAGTAGTGGGGGACATATTGTTTTTGCCCTGTCTGTTGGTCTGTTGGTTGGTTGGTTGGTTGGTTTGCGCCAACTTAAACATTTGCAATAACTTTTGCAATATTGAAGATAGCAACTTGATATTTGGCATGCAGATGTATCTCATGGAGCTGCACATTTTGAGTGGTGAAAGGTCAAGGTCATCCTTCAAGGTCAAAGGTCAAATATATGGGTCAAAATCGCTCATTTAATGTATACTTTTGCAGTATTTCAATATTGAAGATAGCAACTTGATATTTGGCATGCATGTGTATCTCATGGAGCTGCACATTTTGAGTGGTGAAAGGTCAAGGTCAAGGTCATCCTTCAAGGTCAGAGGTCAAATATATGTGGCCCAAATCGCTTATTTTATGAATACTTTTGCAATATTGAAGATAGCAACTTGATATTTGGCATGCATGTGTATCTCATGGAGCTGCACATTTTAAGTGGTAAAAGGTCAAGGTCAAGGTCATCCTTCAAGGTCAAATATATGGGTCAAAATTGCTCATGTAATGTCACTTCTGCAATATTGAAGCTAGCAATTTTATATTTGAAATGCATGTGTATCTCATGGAGCTGCACATTTTGAGTGGTGAAAGGTCAAGGTCAAGGTCATCCTTCAAGGTCAAACATCATATAGGGGTCAAGGTCATCCTTCGAGGTCAAACATCATATAGGGGGACATTGTGTTTCACAAACACATCTTGTTGTTTTAAGAATGTCTCTTCTAAACAAAAATAAAGAGTAGGTGGAAAATGTTGCACCTGATTAGCCTGTGCGGTCTTCATAGGATAATCTGGGATGACACTTTATGCTCTTGCATTAAGCCCAGTTTTTTTCAGAACGCATATCATAACTTTCATCTAGATATAACATCTACAATCATGTCTTTGAGGATACAAACCTTGTATTAAATAAATAGGCATAACATTATACATTTGTTATAACATTAAAATGCAACAAGTGATCTTATTTGTACTCCACTTTATTGACACATCAGTCCTAGCTAACCTGACATAATTATATGGGCCTTGTTCTGAGAAAACTGGGCATAATGCATGTGCGTAAAGTTTCGTCCCAGATTAGACTGTGCAGATAGCACAAGCTAATCTGGGACAACACTTGGGTTAACGTACATGCATTATGCCCAGTTTTCTCAGAACACGACTCATATGCATAGAATTGGTTAATGTTTCCAGCGTTTTCCAGTTAGTTGCTCCATCTGTCTTCACTTATGCTAATGATATGTCTGTATTGATATCGACCAATTAAGCTGTGCATTTAATCTTGTAGAAGTTCGTAAATGAATTATGAAACATTTTTTTTGTAAATTAAAATTTATTTTTAGTATTAATATGTATTTTATTGGAGGATGTTTTTATCTTTAACAAGATTTCATGCATCTTGATTTTGCCCTTGTATGATATCGTTGTGTGTTTATATATATGATTTCACCCTCTTTTATTCCTGAAATTTTGTTATGGTTTTGTGTTACACGTTTATTATTTCTTTGTATGACTTAGTATTTATTTCTATTGACATTTTGATTATGCCCCCGGATCGAAAGATCGGGGGCATATTGATTTTTGCCTGTATGTCTGTCATTCATTGTGTGTGTCCCAAAACTTTAACCTTGGTTAAAGTTTTGCAATAACTTTTGCATTATTGAAGATAGAAACTTGATATTTGGAATGCATGTCATTGTTTTTCTCATGGAGCTTCACATTTTGAGTGGTGAAAGGTCAAGGTCATCCTTCAAGTACAAAGGTCAAATATATGGCTTCAAAGCGGCGCAAAAGGGGGCATTGTGATTCTGACAAACACATCTCTTGTTCAAGATAATTTTATAATTTACTGAAGAAATGTTTTAGCTGTTGAGAACTTCTTGTCACAGTGGAGCTGTGTCATGCGAAAATGGGTCTTATGTCATATGCAGAGTAGCTCCAGACCAGCCTGCTTCAACCTGGCTAGTGCAGTCTTTTCAGAAGCTACCCTTTCTGCTATTAAGGCCACTAATCCTTTCGTGACTTAATAGTGGACTTATGCGCAGGCTGGTCTAAAATAACGCTGGCTGCATAAGGCACTAGACCCATTTTTGCATAATATGGCTCAGAGATAATTTTGGTATCTGAACAGTTGTTGTACTAATTTTGAGAACAGAATCCAAAATCATGTATTGCATGGCACCTTAATGTATCCAATTCATATCAGTGAAAATGGCTTTGGTATTACACTATCTGATGACCTTTAAAAAGACTATACCTATATGGAAAAAATTCTAATTGGTCATTTAATAATGACAAAAATGTCACTGACTGATTTTTAACTTGACCTGCATGTTTTATGTAATCCAGATTTGATCCCACACTACGGTATGTCAAGGAGATTTTTCTGTGCTGACCTGAAAATCTAGCTTACTCTAAATGCTGAGTGGTTGTTAGCCTCTCAGGGGACATGACTTGTGTGACTTTGCAACTTGGCTTATTGTTTAATTATCATCATGTAAACATTATTAGAATTGATGATCTAGGTTTTGTAAAGCTCACCTGAGCTTGGAGTTCTCATGAGCTAATGTGATCACTATATGTCAAGGATCGTCAACTTTTTGCTTATAACCACTCCTGAGGCAACATTTTTATGCCCCCAGTAGGGTGGCATATAGCAGTTGAACTGTCAGTGCGTCCGTCCGAAAACTTTAACATTGGCCATAACTTTTTCAATATTGAAGATAGCAACTTGATATTTGGCATGCATGTGCATCTCATGGTGTTGCACATTTTGAATGGTGAAAGGTCAAGGTCATCCATCAAGATCAAAGGTCAAAAACAAAATTCAAGGGAAGTAACAAGCTTTAAAGGGAGATAATTTCTATTTTATATCATTTGACAGGTACAGATCATTTTACCAAGTAAAGTAATATTTTTTAAATGGATATAATTTTTTTTATTTTTTTTATTCAAAGCGGCGCATTAGGGGGCTTTGTGTTTCTGACAAACACATTTCTTGTTTATCCAATCTTGATGAAACTTGGTGAAAATGTTTATATTTGCAATACCTTGGCCAAACAGAAGCTGGGTCCTGTGGGTCAAAAATCTTTGTCATCAGATGTTTGAATCTGGGTGACATGCATTCAAAAACAAGGCCACTATGTAAAATATGAAAACAAAAATGTTACCACTCTATAGGCAACAAATATGTCTCAATCTGGATGAAACTTGGTCTGAATGTTTATCTTTCCAATATATATGCCAAGTTTCTGGTTAATATGTAAAGAGAAAACCCATTGTAACCACTCTAGCAACCACATTAATGACTCAAGCTTTAAGAAACTTGGTCAGAATGTTTATCTTGCCAATATATTTGCCAAGGTTGTGGCTATTGTGTTATGAAAACCCCTTGTTTCCCCTCTAGCAGCCACATTAATGACTCAAGCTTGATGATACTTGGTCAGACTGTTTATCTTGCCAATATATTTGCCAAGGTTTTGGCTATTGTGTTAAGAAAACCCCTTGTTACCCCTCTAGCAGCCACATTAATGACTCAAGCTTGATGATACCTGGTCAGAATGTTTATCTTGCCAATATATTTGCCAAGGTTTTGGCTATTGTGTTAAGAAAACCCCTTGTTACCCCTCTAGCAGCCACATTAATGACTCAAGCTTGATGAACCTTGGTCAGAATGTTTATCTTGCCAATATATTTGCCAAGGTTTTGGCTATTGTGTTAAGAAAACCCCTTGTTACCACTCTAGCAGCCACATTAATGACTCAAGCTTGATGATACCTGGTCAGAATGTTTATCTTGCCAATATATTTGCCAAGGTTTTGGTTATTGTGTTAAGAAAACCCCTTGTTACCTCTCTAGCAGCCTTATTAATGACTCAAGCTTGATGATACCTGGTCAGAATGTTTATCTTGCCAATATATTTGCCAAGGTTTGGGTTATTGTGTTAAGAAAACCCCTTGTTACCTCTCTAGCAGCCACATTAATGACTCAAGCTTGATGATACTTGGTCAGAATGTTTATCTTGCCAATATAGTTGCCAAGGTTTTGGCTATTGTGTTAAGAAAACCCCTTGTTACCCCTCTAGCAGCCACATTAATGACTCAAGCTTGATGATACCTGGTCAGAATGTTTATCTTGCCAATATATTTGCCAAGGTTTTGGCTTTTGTGTTAAGAAAACCCCTTGTTACCTCTCTAGCAGCCACATTAATGACTCAAGCTTGATGATACCTGGTCAGAATGTTTATCTTGCCAATATATTTGCCAAGGTTTTGGCTTTTGTGTTAAGAAAACCCCTTGTTACCCCTCTAGCAGCCACATTAATGACTCAAGCTTGATGATACCTGGTCAGAATGTTTATCTTGCCAATATATTTGCCAAGGTTTTGGCTATTGTGTTAAGAAAACCCCTTGTTACCCCTCAAGCAGCCACATTAATGACTCAAGCTTGATGATACCTGGTCAGACTGTTTATCTTGCCAATATATTTGCCAAGGTTTTGGCTATTGTGTTTAGAAAAACCCTTGTTACCTCTCTAGCAGCCACATTAATGACTCAAGCTTGATGATACTTGGTCAGAATGTTTATCTTGCCAATATATTTGCCAAGGTTTTGGCTATTGTGTTAAGAAAACCCCTTGTTACCCCTCTAGCAGCCTTATTAATGACTCAAGCTTGATGATACCTGGTCAGACTGTTTATCTTGCCAATATAATTGCCAAGGTTTTGGCTATTGTGTTAAGAAAACCCCTTGTTACCCCTCTAGCAGCCACATTAATGACTCAAGCTTGATGATACCTGGTCAGAATGTTTATCTTGCCAATATATTTGCCATGGTTTTGGTTATTGTGTTAAGAAAAGCCCTTGTTACCACTCTAGCAGCCACATTAATGACTCAAGCTTGATGATACTTGGTCAGAATGTGTATCTTGCCAATATATTTGCCAAGGTTTTGGCTATTGTGTTAAGAAAACCCCTTGTTACCACTCTAGCAGCCACATTAATGACTCAAGCTTGATGATACTTGGCCAGAATGTTTATCTTGCCAATATATTTGCCATAGTTTTGGCTATTGTGTTAAGAAAACCCCTTGTTACCCCTCTAGCAGCCACATTTATGACTCAAGCTTGATGATAACTTGGTCAGAATGTTTATCTTGCCAATATATTTGCCAAGGTTTTGGCTATTGTGTTAAGAAAACCCCTTGTTACCTCTCTAGCAGCCTTATTAATGACTCAAGCTTGATGATACCTGATCAGAATGTTTATCTTGCCAATATATTTGCCAAGGTTTTGGCTATTGTGTTAAGAAAACCCCCTTGTTACTTCTCTAGCAGCCACATTTATGACTCAAACTTGATGATACTTGGTCAGAATGTTTATCTTGCCAATATATTTGCCAAGGTTTTGGCTATTGTGTTAAGAAAACCCCTTGTTACCTCTCTAGCAGCCACAATAAAGACTCAAGCTTAATGATACCTGATCAGAATGTTTATCGTGACAGTATCTAGACTTAGTCTGTATCTTGGTAGCATGCATCCAAAAACTAGGTCACCCAGTTAAATCTTAGATAAACCTTGTTACTATTCTAGAAGCCACATTTTTTAGTCTGTTTTTGGGAAACTTGGTCAGAATGGTTATCTTAACAATGTTCGGGTCAACATTAAATTTTAGTCATGGGTATCCACCAGGTCTAATGTTTAAAGAAACTTGATTGGCACTGGGTTAAGTAGGATTCAAACTATATCAATAGAGTTAGTCATGAATAATTGCTGTACCATAAACTATATCAACAGAGTTGGTCATGAATAATGGTATTCCATAAACTATATCAACAGAGTTAATCATGAATAATGGCTGTATTGTAAACTATATCAACAGAGTTAGTCATGAATTATGGCTGTACCGTAAACTCAGATGGGAGCTTAGGGGCCATCATGGTTCTTAAGTTATGTTCTGAACGAAAACTGTTGGTTTATGTGTTACAAACATCTTACCTAATGAATATGGTAATTTAAGTTAACATACATGTATATCCTCAGTCAAGTTTTCTGAAATTGAATGAGAATGTTTCTATGGTCTTTTCCACATATTCTCTGAACTTTTCAGTGCAATGTTTCATGTATGAAATGTATGTATTTTTATATACTATGTAATGGTTATGTATTGGATTTCCATTTTCCTCCTTCAATTATTTTCCGTCAGTGGACTGCGTATTTATCTCTGTAACATGTTTTGTATATACAACACTACTAGTGTTTTCCCATTAACCTTTGACGAAATTGTGTCTTGAGTTGTTTGAGGTTTCCTATTTGTCTTTCATGTCTTTAGTTTAAACCTGATGCAGTTCTCTTGAAATTGTTTTTCATCTTTACCTACCGGTAACAGATTGTTAAGAAAATGTGATTAATTGATGTAAATGTCAGTTTGAGTTATAAATTGCATGACTTTGTATTGCTATCATACTTGATGAATAACTTGATGGAAAGTGGACATATTAGCCACTGACCGTTAGGCATGAATATTTAAATCATTACAAAACTGTTACTATCTTTATTTTCATGTTTGAATCAATGTAGGAGTTTTTCACTAAAAAGTGTCATGTCTTGCATAAAACGGGTCTTATGCTGTATACTTCCTGAGTATCTTCAGTCTAGCCTGCGCATCCACACAGTCTTGTGAGGAGTGACCCTGTCAGCTAATAGCTAAAAGCCTATTAAGTCAATGAAATCTTGATTGACTTTATAGCAGACCTGTCGTTCCTGACCGGACTTATCAAATGCACGTACTCTTCTGGAGCTACCATATGGCACAAGACCCATTTTTGCATGTCACTGCTCTTTTGTAAACTAATGGAACTCACATACACGCAACACAATGAACATATTAATACAAGGTTGTTATTTAAAAAAAAAAAAATTTTTTTTTTTTGTATGTGCTATAAAAAAAGTCAAGTAATACAAAACAAATTTCACTGAATATGTTAATTTTTGCATGACCTTTCTTATATCTGTCTCATCTGACTCCTGTGATATACCTTTCTGAAGCTTTCCACGTGTGTAACACAGTCTGTACTTCCGATTGAATGGCATTATTGGTTCTAAATATACATGTTGAAAGAACAAATAGATTGCCTTAGTTACTGTAAGTTTTCATACACTTAAAAATAATGTTATATTTCCTGTCCAAACATATAGATTTCTAGTAAAAAGACATTGTTAAATAAATTGTCAGAAAATTTAGAGTCATGAATTATGGACAAAAACTTATATGTCAGTAAATTTAGAGTCTTGAAAAATATATGCTAAATTGGGTTTGTCCGAAAATTAAGAGTGTCAGAAACGTTAGTACTAACTGTATGATAAATAAATAAAAATTGATGTAAAAAGAATCTTTGCATTGGCTATCTCTCAAGTTTATTAATAATTTAGTAACAATAAGATGTAGTTATTTACTGTGTAGTTTTTTTAATAGGTCTGGTTTTTGCGGTAATAAAGACAACTGAAAATTATAAGTTTATGAAAAATTGTTATACCCACTCGTATTAAAGGAGACGGGTAGTATAATGGATTCTCCCTTGATGTATGTTTGTCTGTCTGTCTGTTAGTAGATGCAGACTATTCTGACCATTCATTGTTTCTTATGACATTTAGTTTGGTAATTGCAATTTTTAGCATTCTATGTTAAGAATTGCTTTGTAAACTTCTTTATTAGGATGATCATAACTTGTTACACATAATGATATTATCATATGTGGCGTTGATGGGTATTTGTCACTGCTGTGACACCCTAGTCGTGATGTATAAACTATTTCATGGTTTTTTAAATATAATTGTAGTTATTTGAATGAACAATAGCATATAGCATCAGAATTCACTTATTATCATAATGATGTAAGCGTATTATGGTTTGAAAGTTTTTTGTATCTTTTCAGAATTATTAGTGTCAAGTAGGCTAGGATCTAAGACAAGTAAGTGCATTAAATATTTATTTATTAAGCCACTTAACCATATTTTCTGTGACATAAACACTTTTAAAATATTTTTTGTCGTACATACAACCTTATTACTGTTCATGTATCATAAAATAGTGTAAAAAGGATGCCAAGTTTAAGAACAAAAATAAAAGATGTTTAATTTATGCTTTGTCTTTTTTAGTTAATTAAATATATTCTAGTATAATATTGTTTAATTAATAACTAAACAACACAATTATAAAGCATGTATATGGTTGTTAGGATGCAAATATATGACCTTAGTAAAATGTATTAAATTGTTATGACTAGATACAGAAAAAGAGGAATCTGGTGGTTTTTTACGAAATACAACCAATCGTCGCAGCAACAGGGATAGCGCAATACGTTCCTTGATACGAGCGTCGTCGGGTGCAGTTCAACGCACTGTCATGGGAGTTGGAGAAAACTTCCTGCGCAATTCATCAGAAGACGTGAACAGCGACGGATATACGCCAATGTCTTCACCAAGAAACAGCGCCGAGCCATCTCCCAGCATGCACAGGAAACATGTGAGAAGGAATTCATGTACTTTTTGATTGTTAAATGATGTTTGCATTTATGACAAATTAGGATTCTTGGGATGTATTTAGAAATGAATCCTTATTTCAACACAACTCAAAACACAAATTAAAATATGGTGGTGTTGGTTATATACATCTTCTCTTTAATAAGTTCTTGTGGTTCTTAGATTTTACATTTTTAGCTCATCTTTTTTTTGAAATAAAATTATGAGCTATTGTTATCACCTTGGCGTCGGCGTCCGGTTAAGTTTTGCGTTTAGGTCCACTTTTCTTATAAAGTATCAATGCTATTGCTTTCATACTTGCAACACTTACTAACTTTCATAAGGGGACTGTGCAGGCAACGTTATGTAACTCTGACTGGCGTTTTGACAGAATTATGTGCCCTTTTTATACTTAGAAAATTGAAAATTTGGTTAAGTTTTGTGTTTAGGTCCACTTTTTTCCTAAAGTATCAAAGCTATTGCTTTCATACTTGCAACACTTACTAACTATCGTAAGGGGACTGTGCAGACAAAGTTATGTAACTCTGACTGGCATTTTGACGGAATTATGGGCCCTTTATACTTGAAAATTTGGTTAAGTTTTGTGTTTTGGTCAACTTTACCCCGAAAGTAACATAGATATTGCTTTCATACTTGGAACACTCGCAAACTATCATAAGGGGACAGTAAAGGACAAGTTGCATAACTCTGGTTGTCATTTTTACGGAATTATGGCCCTTTATTGACTTAGTAACTTTGAATATATGGTTACATTTTGTGTTCAGATCCACTTTACTTCTAAAGTATCAAGGATATTGCTTTTAAACTTTAAATAATTTTAATGCTATCATGAGGGTACTGTACCTGGCAAGTTGAATTTTACCTTGACCTTTGAATGACCTTGACTCTCAACGTCAAATTATTAAATTTTGCTAAAATTGCCATAACTTCTTTATTTATGATAAGATTTGATTGGTACTTTGACAAAACAACTCTTACCTAACATACCACAATAGACTCCACCCATCCCCCCCCCCCCCCCGAATCCCCCCTCAATCCCCCCCATTATTTTTTTTTAATTAAAGATCATCTAATAAATGACCACCACACCCTCACACTATACCCCCCACTCCCTACCCCAAAAAATAATTTTTAAGCCCCCGGTAGCATATAGCAGTTGAACTGTCGGTCAGTATGTCAGTCAGTCTGTCCGTCCGTCCGAAAAAAACTTTAACATTGGCCATAACTTTTTCACTTTTGAAGATAACAACTTGATATTTGGCATGCATGTGTATCTCATGGAGCTGCACATTTTAGTGGAGAAAGGTCAAGGTCAATGTCATCCTTCAAGGTCAAATGTCAAATTTATGGTGTCTGTCCGTCCGAAAACTTTATCATTGGCCATAACTTTTTTTAATATTGAAGATAGCAACTTGATATTTGGCATGCATGTGTATCTCATGAAGCTGCACATTTTGAGTGGTGGAAGTTCAAGGTCAAGGTCATCCTTCAAGGTAAAAAAAAAAAAAAAATTATGCGAAGCGGCGTTCTCATGAAGCTGCACATTTTGAGTGGTGGAAGTTCAAGGTCAAGGTCATCCTTCAAGGTCAAGGTCATCCTTCAAGGTCAAAGGTTAAAAAAAATAATTCAAAGCGGCGTTATCATGAAGTGCACATTTTGAGTGATGGAAGTTAAAGGTCAAGGTCATCCTTCAAGGTCAAGGTCATCCTTCAAGGTCAAAGGTAAAAAAAAATATATAAAAAATTCAAAGCAGCGTTATCATGAAGCTGCACATTTTGAGTGGTGGAAGTTCAAGGTCAAGGTCATCCTTAAAGGTAAAAAAAAAATAAAAAAAATTTCAAAGCGGCGTTCTCATGAAGCTGCACATTTTGAGTGGTGGAAGTTCAAGGTCAAGGTCATCCTTCAAGGTCAAGGTCATCCTTCAAGGTCAAAGGTAAAAAAATAAATAAAAATTTTCAAAGCGGCGTTCTCATGAAGCTGCACATTTTGAGTGGTGGAAGTTGAAGGTCAAGGTCATTCTTCAAGGTCAAGGTCATCCATCAAGGTTAAAGGTAAAAAAAAAATTAAAGCGGCGTTATCATGAAGCTGCACATTTCGAGTGGTGGAAGTTCAAGGTAAAGGTCATCCTTCAAGGTCAAGGTCATCCTTCAAGGTCAAAGGTCAAAAAGTAATAATTTCAAAGCAGTGTTCTCATAAAGCTGCACATTTTGAGTGGTGGAAGTTCAAGGTCAAGGTCATCCTTCAAGGTCAAAGGTAAAAAACAAACAAACAAACACCTCTTGTTTTTTTCAAACATGGTTAAAAAACACAAATATTTATTTTTATTATTTTATTTTTGAAATACCGTCCAACCATCCCACCCAAGAATCCCCCCCCCCAAAAAAAAATAAATATTTTTTGTGTGCATTTTTTGTGCATTTTTTGAAGATAATGTTATAAATGACCACACTCCCACACTATACACCCCTCTCCACCCCACCCCTCCCTCCTTTGTGACTGAAATTGAGATAGGTCCTTACACCTTTAAAAAGAAAAATAGATGAGCAGTCTGCACCTTGTTTGTAGTCTGCAAGCACAAAGTAGATACCTTTTTTTCCATATGGTAGAATGTAACAAATATTGTAGAATACACTGATACGTTTAAACATACAGAAAAAAATATGTATTCTTATTATAAAATACATAGTTATGGAAATGAAATGAATGATTTCAGATGTTTCAGTTGAGCAGTACAGAACCTGGGGACCATTTCAATAAACATCGTAGTACACATTTATGATACAATACATTTTTCTAAGATACATAATTGCTAAAGTCCATATCATATGATTATAAATTTTCAGTCCATAATTATTACATTGGCATCTCATGCGCCATATATATTTGACAAGCATGGCGAGCTAGTCTCTCTACTTATTAAGATTACGAAATTCTCTTGTAAGTTAAAATTGTTGTATGATCGTTTATGAAATGGCCCCCTGGTAAGCAACTTGTAATGCATTTGAACCTTGCTCTGAGAAAGTGACGCTTAATGCATGTGCGTAAAGTGTTGCCAGATAAGCATGTGATCCCCCTTAATCACATTTATGCTGAGAAGAGACCCTTATTAAAATACAATAACAACAGAAAGTGTTTTCCCTGATCAGACTGCATGGACAAATCTGGGACAACACTTTACGCACATGCATTAATCCCAGTTTTCTCAGGCTCATTCATGATAGAACGTCTCTGTTTCTAGGTCAGTGGTAACTATGGGGACAGTGACCTGATGCCACCCCCATCAGCGCCATCACGGAACAAGGTCAGGAAACCTGTACACTCGGTCAGCAAGGAGAGCCTCGTGTCGGACAACAGGATCAGGTAGGGTACCTTATTAGGTTGTGTCTTGGTGCAGTGCCACAAGACCATCCTTGGTTGACCAGTACATACTTCAGAAAGAATTGACCATATATGTTGGTTATGGCAATACTACTCTAAAGATTGGAGTTATTCAAATATCAAAGTATCAGCTTAGCAAATGTAATAGCCAGTCTTTAAAATGCAGATTTTGTATATATTATAAAAACATTGTTCCCTGCAAATTTTGTTTCAGTGTTGCCCGTCAAGTGTCCAGGTCTGAATCTGAGCCCAACCTTGGTGAGGTTGTCCAACCCAGCAAGACCACATTTATCTAGTGAACTATCGCATAAATCAAGCAGTGGCCATGAGATTATGCACAACACCATCAGATTCACTGAGACTCGTTCTGTGAAAACAGGCCTAATGCATGTTCGAAGAGTGTCATCTCAGATAAGGCAATAAGCCGCACAGGCTAATCAAGGGCAATATTTTTATGGATTTTTTTATTCAAGTCTTTTCTAGATGAAAATCAAGTTTTGCTGAAAGTGTCGTCCCTCATTAGCCTGTGAGAACTGAACAGTCTAATCTTGGACCATGCTTTATGCACATGCGTTAAGCCAAGCTTAACTAGAGGCCCAAACTTATTTGTGACAATGTAAGTTAGTCCATCCATGACAAACTACAAACTACATTCATCTAGTGATGTTATCGCACATCCACAACAGTTACTGTGGCTACATACCCCTGTTATACATTTGCTTGGCTACATTATCTAGAAGTATGTCTGCTTAATCAAAAACTGTGTCTGCCATACAAAAAACTGATTATCATCATTGGTCCAATGCCTTTCAAATTGTGTATGTTTGCACACACCCTTGTTAGAGGCAACACAAGTGTGTGTTTGAAGCTAATTTGTAATTACCATTGGTATTAATCAAGTGTTGAGCATGAAACAATAGCATCTGAGTAGAAATGAGCCACACCCTGGGAAATCGGGGCTTAAAGCAAGTGCTTAAAATAGGTACCTGATTAGCCTGTGCAGTATCAGGCGAACCAGAGATGACACGTTTGGCTTTTATGGATTTTTTCTATTAAAGGAATTCTATTCTATTCTAAATGAAAGTTTGTTCTAGGGGGAAAGTGTTGCGTTAGATAAGCCTGTGAGGACTGCACTGGCTTCTCTAGGGCAACACTCTACAAATACAAATTTTAGCCTGGTTTTCCCAGAGACTTGCTAAAATGTTATTTTATTCTCACACTTTACTCTTGCTTTCTTCTTATTAAATGAGAAACAAATTGATACCTTACAAACCTTATTTTGAATTAAAATCAGTTATCGGTGTCCCGTTTTCTTGTAGTAAAATATATTCACTTGTATTCAATATTTTTTTAAATGATTTTTTCAATTTTGAATTCAAATACTCTTTTTTATCCATTTTGTATGCTTAAGACATAGAAGATTAACTTTGTATATGTTTTTATGCAAGTTAGTAATCCCTTACATACCAGTAATGAAGAAGGAATATTAGCATAGCTTTATATGCTGTATGCTTGTACATGTATGTAATTTCTTTTCAGCATGACAATGAAGTTTTTACATTGAAATGTTGTATGAAGAAAGACTTTGTAGCTTGTCTGGTTAATGAAATATTACGTTGAATTAATATTTAAAGCAAATCTTGACCTTAAGCTTAGACACAAGTGTTGATATGTTTTATATGTGTATGTTATGCCTTGTAGAACAATTGTTGCAAAGTTGTAAACACTTTACATATTTTACATACTATAAAGCTGGGTATAATGTTTCTTTGATAAGCCCATAATTAAATATTGATTAATTGCAGACAGTTATATGCAGACAGTTAACTGCAGACAGTTCTATGTAGACAATTAATTGTTTTATTATTACAATTGAAGGCATTATTAACATCAAGTTAATAAAACATAGCAAGTTGCTGAATCATACATATATGAGATTTGTGCACTAACATAACTGACCCAATTTACACATGATATAGAATAACAAAGACCATGCAAAATACCCATGTAATATAATTATTAAGGTGCTATTTTTTTTTAATTGGCCATTTATTTAAGGCATCTATTGCTTTGATGTCTGTGTATTACATCATTGTGTTTTATATAAAATTGCGTTATTCAGTATTGTACTATCTCATTATGGAATAAAATATGTACACTTTTTTTATTTAAATTTGTATTACTTTGTGCAGTATGTGACTCTCAATGCTGAGAAATATACAGAATCTTCATGGGTTCCCTGCCAGTTCTACAGTGGGGACTGTAGGTTTGCCCTCCCTCTGTCTGTTGTCATTCCATCTGCAGACTGAAATACTTCTCTTATTAACCCATTTATGCCCAGTGGACTCACCCATCCTTCTAAATTGGATCAATTTATTTCCAAAATTAGGGATGTCTAGTATATTTATTTCTATATTTAGAACATTCCTTACAGAAATTCCTTTAAGCAAACAGCGCAGACCCTGATGAGACGCTGCATCATGCGTCTCATCTGGGTCTACGCTGTTTGCCATGGCCTTTTTTTCTAGACGCTAGGCATAAATGGGTTGAGTACATAAAGTATGATCATAAAGATTAAGAGTGATAACATAGCTCTGTTTCACAAGAGTTCAAATGCCAGATGACGGTTACAAAAATACAACTCTTGATACTGAAGTAACTAAAAAATTATACAAGCTGTTACCATGAAACTCTGTACATTGTTTTACTTTATCATACCACCGCATTGATATCTGCCTGATATAACGTTGCCTGATATATTATTTTATATCATGGTCAACAGGAAGTTCTTATATCAGTCAATGTTTAGAGTTACGTGGGATTTGCAATTAAGTCAACAGTTTCTATCAACATGAATCAGGTTCAACAAAACAAACAATTTGATACCAAGAACGTACATATTTTATTCTAGTTTCAAGTCATAAATCACAAAAACGTTTATTGAAAAAAATAATCACAGCCCGCACTATAGAAGTTAATTGACGTCATCAATGGGGCAATAAATCTTGAGAAGCGATAATATAGTCATTGTACACACAAGTGTTGCACAGAAAGTCAAGACAAATGATAACTGTATGCTAATCCTCAACTATTTAAACAAACGATTTAACACGCTTATGTCAATACACCATCATCAAAATGTCAATTTCAATACACATCTCCAAACAATTCGGTGAAGTGTGTTCTTCGATTAAATTTGTCGATGCAGTCCATTCCTGATCTCAAATTCAAGACGTTTATAATTAAAGCGGGTGTACTCTTTCCATTCGTAATGCAAATAATTTTGTTTCTCTATACGATGTTAAAAATAAGCGATTATTCGTGTCGTCTTTTCGAACGCCGTTGCTACATGTATGTCAACGTGTAAAAGCCGGATCAGCAAAATCAGCGGTGATCCGTACATTTTAATTATAAAAAATGGATTGCTTTGCAGATTTTTAGGAAAATGTGGTATGATAAACAGAAAAACAGGTTACTGTCCCATCGTTTTGTAATATATCAGGCTCGGCACGAATAAAATAACGGCTCGGCAAGCCTCGCCGTTATATTATTCTAAGCCTCACATGATATATTCCAAAAGGATGGGACAGTAACCTGTTATTCTCTTTATAACTGGCAATAGAAAGGCAATCTAAATATAATCTCACTTTATACCCCTGCAAATGAAGTTTGAGCGTAGATACAGAGAGGAGTCACTATGTCGGTCAGTCAGTTGAACAAACAATGTTTTAACTTTGTGGTGGGAACTGCCTTTACAAGAGATTGAATTAAAACTTAAAATGTCATCACTGTGGAATGTAAACGTGCTCAATTTTCGTGTTAAGTGATCCAATTATTTTTGAGTTATGTGCCCTTGAACTTATAGCCATCTGCCATATAAAATGTGTCAAGTTTGTGGATCAAACTACTTCTAAATATCTATAGCAATTAAACTTAAAAAAGTCATTTCCGTGAAGTGAACTTTTGAAAGAAGCTTTCACATTTCAACACTTTATGTGAAATGATCTTATGGCAGACTATGGGACTTTGAACTTGGTGTTTGGCATGGCTGCCATTCTTGTGGAAAAGTAATGCAGCAGGTGAAAGCTTTATTCATGGTATTTTAACCAGTTGAATCCTGTATTGCTTGCATGGTTTATTTGTATGTTCATTCAAGGCTAAGTGCAATTACTGTTCCTTAAAGTAATTTGGTGTCATAGCAATTGTCACAAGGGCATAAATTTAAGAAGCAACTCGATCTTTTTAATGGTTATTTTTTATTCACCTTTGTATAAGCAATATTTAGTACCACTAAGGCACTAGCCATTTTGTTGAGTAAAATAAACACACTTTACCAAGCTACATGAGTACAATGTTAATGTTTGAGCAAAACTTACATAAATTTCAAAACTTACGTTGAATAAGTAAAAATACACTTTAAAGCAAAAAGGAATTAAATAACAAGCAATACAATGGAAATAATTTGGAACAATCAAAAACAGGTTGAAACTACAAAAAATGTTATTTATTTAACGTTATTCTATATAGGCCTCATATTTGAAGATGGTTTGGAAAGAAACAAATATGACAACATAAAATACACCAAGAAAGGCTCAGGCTTAAATTGTGAAGTTTGTATTAAGTTGCGGTAAAAATCGTGGCAGAAAATAAGTTTGATGGCAATATGATTTAAACTGTTAGATCAAGATGGCAATGTTTTTTTCACATTTCAATAATGCAAGGACCACATATCAAAAGTGCTTCGGACGATTTGGTAAGATGGCGTCCTTGGCCGAGATTTTAAATGGTTTGATTATTTTCTCGATTATATAACATTACAACTATTTGAGTAGAATTGCGAACAATAATAATTTGGCCTATCTTTTTCATTATAGGCCATAATTCAGTAGCGCTTCTGGATTGGTATAAAACTTAGTCGAGGTTATATGCCAAAAAACATTGGCAACCCGTTTGAAGATGTTACGAATATTTGAGATACAGAGCTGACAACGTTAATTTGATTAAGTTGGACATTTTGTTCATGTTATTTATGGCAATTATTCAGAACTGTTTCAGGCGTCAGGCTTCGTCGAGATAATAGGCTCGCAAACAAAATCACAATGTTTCATGATAATCGGATATTACTATTGAATAAGAGAACGGACATGGTTACTTACATCATTTTTATAAATAAAGGACCATCGTTCGGAAGTGCTTCAGGTGATCTGGCTAGTAACCGAACCAGACAAGATTATATGCCCATAAACATAATAATCAAGTTGTATGATCATACTAACTACAGTTTTGGGTGGGAGGGTGGCCATTGTCCTCCCGACAGCCATCAGCCCGTCCACATATGGTGTTCGCATAATACGGCCCGTTTGTTTAACAAGCGTATTATAAATGATATATTAATTTAATAATTTACAATACATGTACGCTATTTAAAAAAAACATTATATAACACATCACGTGCCAGACATAGAAAACAGATATTCCATCCAAAGGTAAAGTAAAAGAAAATATAGAAAACTTGAACACACGAAACACGTTCAAATGCTCTTACCCAATGAATATTTTAAATAGTCCACAATAAAAAATACACATACTCTTTTGAAAAAAACAGACATAATATAACACACCATATGTCGGATATGTATACCCGATATTCCATCTAGATATCAAGTAGAAGAAATGATCATACGAAACACTTGTTAATGCAATAAGCCAAACACGACAAAAACTGTCCAACACATTAATATAAAACATTCCAATGGACAACACGTTTACAATACATCCATTGCAAGCAAAAAGAATTAAAACACTTAAAATATCCTTAGTAAAAAATAATTAAAAAAAAATATAGATGATTCACTGATGATACATCGTTTCGGAACTTTCGATAAATAATTCGAAAGAATGTATATGTAACGTTTCGGCCATTTTCTTAGAAATATGGATCTAACAAAAATATCTATATACATAACACTAACTAACTTTGTTTTTCTTAAACATGCATACGCATCATAATAGTGTCATGTATAAACTTTATTTTACAATACGAGTAAATATATGTCATGTTGGTATTTGTTCGTTGCCAGTTTGAACCCTATGGGCTTGATTTGAACAAACCCGGTAGAGCTTCTCTTAACAATTTTACACGCCAAATATAAGCATCTGATCGTTCTAGTAAGAACTAGAGGATAGCGCCTCTCGTGAAAATATATTTTCTATGATCACTCGTGAAATAACAAATTATCTTACACTGACACGAACAAATTTTCTGTTTCTTTTATGTCCCTTTTTTAAGAAAATAATTAACAACTATTTCCCTTTCGCTGAAAAGGTACCCTTTCTCCCGTGGCGTGCCTAAATACATTTCAATACACAAAATGACGTCATACGTGTTTGTCGAAATTCTCCGGTTAAACTCTTTTACAAAGTAAATAAACGGTGAAAAAAGCATATAATAAAAAGAAAATTTGTTGGATTCGGTGGAATGTCGATTTTAACAAGCAAGTACTTGTTAAATGGGTCAAACAAGGGTAAATCTTGATATGATAATATAAAAATAGAAAAAGTAGCTCCGAAAATTTGTTATTTGTTATTTTCAACCGGTGAAAATAACAATTTTTTATTTTCACTGCTGTTATTTCACTGCGAAATGTCATATTTTATCATAAGGTATAAAAGAAAAAAACATATTCTGTTGTTTTTTTTTCATTTGAAAAATACAATTTTAGCTCTGGTGCTGAACAATGTGAATTACTTTGAACGATGGTCGTCCAAGGATCATTTCTTCGTAGTGTCAATTTGATAAGGCTCAATTTAAACATAATACTGATTAATTTTACTCGTTTAAGATTTCTCTGTTACGTTGTCTTTTTCTTACAAATATTGATAATGTACAACGGAAGGCTGTAGAAAGGTTTTTGTAACGATCGAATTACATTTATGTAGATAATTCATAATTCACTGATTATTACGTAAAACAAAACTTATTAATCCGTCAACACAAAAGTATCTTAGTATCTTCTTCAGCTTACTTTTGTATTTCTTTAGTTTTTCTTTTATGAGTTCAAGTTCTGTCCTGAAACAATATTTTTATTATTATCATTTGTTTACATAATTGTTCTATTTGTTTAACAGACATTGCAAAGTAACATATTTTAAGAGAAATGTTTGCTCTATTTTTTCAGATACATTTTATTCTTCATAAGCATTTTTCAAAATTATTGTTTGCAAAACAAATAAGAGTAAGAGCACAAGAGTATAATTAGATTACGATACTCGATGCCGTTTTTGTCCTTGTACAAAGACTTGTTCGCACATTAAATAAATGTCTGTAGCATCAATGATATCATATTGACTAAGAAAAACACACAGCATACTATTATTATGAATAAGAGTTAATTCTTCAATAACCTACGCCATTAAGAATCAAGACTGGCGCTTTTACTACTCGGTTATTAAGAATTTCATAGATAATGTTCTTAATGTAAGTGATTTTAACACTATATTCAGGAACTATGCAGCACACCTGTTGAACAATTTTCCTATGGCAAATTATAACTAAAGTTAACGAACGGACAACCCATTTGTCAATTTTTAATTGACCTTAGTTATGCTGATAACATTTGACCTTCGAATCTAATTTAAATGCGGTTAAAATAACAATAGTGGAGCAATTATTTGTGTCTTCGTCAATCGCCACGTTGTTCAAGCAAAGCAATTAATTTCAAATGTCTCATTGTTGTTATTCTGTTTCTCTGGTCACATGAAACCATGGTGTTAACTTAAATTACACTGATTTTTATTCGTTTTATTGAGTTTTAAACTTTGAATGTTTTATATTGAACGTTACAAATCGGTGACCCCGGGTTTAATAATCTTGTAATGTGATGCATTTTTAATGTATTGTTTAGCTTATCGGTCACTTGCCTTACATAAAAGACTAGTTGATGTTTATCTCCTAATAATTTTCTGGGAGTTCCATGATTTCTAAATTCATTAAATAACAATATATATTGATAACATTTAGCGCATTCATTGTACCAGAAGACCTTTACATTTCTCCTTGGTTGAAATACGCATTCTTATAAAAAAATCAAAACAATTTATTTCAAAATTGCAAACAAGTACACATACAAAATGAATTATAACAGAAACGCGTTGCAGTAAGAAACGATTAATAAAACACACACAATTCTAACAAACATGACATGCAACCAACTCATATCTTAAGTTATATATCATATTTGTGTAGAAAAAACCCATATACGAAGATCTTTAACGGGAAAAGGGAGAAACAAATCCAGTATGTGTAAACAACACACAATGTGTGCATTGGAATAACAGATGGAAAAGGCATAGAAACAATAATAGGTGCAAACTGTTATAGTTTATAACACATAGGTCCTACATTGTATTTAAATAACGGTACGCTTTCAATAGTATTAAAAAAATTACTTACAACTACAATAACTATAAATTCTTATTTGTGAGACAATAGCATTAAACAATTCCCATTCACTGTCCAATGATTCTAAATTATGTTTTGAAATTGATATTTTTCTCAAGTTATCATATTCATACTTATTTTTTTTTTCTTTGCTCCTGCTATGCTTGGCATGCATTATACAATTTACATTTGTAAAAATATAGATTAATTAATAAAATAACATTATTTATGGCTCTCGCAGACTTAATTGAATATCAAAGTAGAAAGATTGTCATGTTAATGAAAGGAAAAGATTGTTCTGATAACATTTCATCAATACTTTCTTTAGATATCTGACATTTCCAGAACAAATGTTCTATTTTTTGCTCATTTTGTTTGTACAATGAACATAGTGGATCATCAGTAATTTTCATTTTATTCAAAAGACTATTTGTTTTAAATTAATCTATATTGGAATCACTTCATTCTTAGAATTCTGATATTAATTTAAGAATACTAAGCTTATAAGAAAATGGAATGCGATCATTTTCTTTTGATATTATATGAACATGAACTATGATATAGAATAACGCACAGCACTAAATGTATTAATTACCTTAGAGACACGAATGTTTCCTCCGTCTTCTTTATCTGCTCGATGCGATTGTCAATTGTTGTAAAATTTACTTTGGAGAGTTTTTCATTCCACTGATTTTCTACCTCTTTAAGTTTCTTTTCAAGATTTCTGAAATAGTTTACACACATGCTAAAATATAAAATACATAGAACTGAAATATTTTTCGAAAAATCGGTAATAATTCATAGTATAAGAATAGGAATACTTCCGAGGAACGAAGCCTGTCCCTGAACAACATAAAATCGCAAATGTTATCGCTCTGTAAAAAAAGCTCTCATTACTGGTACACACTTTTAAATAACAAACCATTTACCATTTTGGCATTGAACACTGAATTACTTGAATTCTTAAGGTAATTATTCGATGGGGGTATGGCGGATCAGCGAAAGTTACATACTTTTATGAAAATTTATTAAAGTTTTAATGAACTGTTTGTTTATTGAGAAAGTCATTGACAAAGTGTTATATATATACATAAAACGCATATGTGACGTCATTTAACAAAACTTTATACCGCCCTTGGTTGTGGATTAAAGGGGCCTTTCACAGATTTTGGCATGTTTTGAAGTTTGTCATCAAATGCTTTATATTGATAAATGTAAACATAAAAATTAAAAAGCCCCATTACAAAATCAAAAATAAAATTTAAAAAAGGAAAAAAAGTAGCCCGCAGCAGGGCTCGAACCAGTGACCCCCGGAATCTTGACGTAAAAACGAATAGCCAACTGAGCTATCCTGCCAAGCATACATAAGATGCGTATTTATACGTTATATAAGCAATCTTCGTAGTTTCACAAATTTAAACGACAACAACAAAACTCTCCAAATTATTCAATCGTTTCGCGTTGCAACGCTTTATAATTTTTAGGTTTTTATATCGTCAAAAATGCATATAATTCCTATATAAGACCATCGCAAATGTTAGGTAATACTGTTTCCTCACAAATATCATAACTAAACCGAAAATTTGCGAATCTGAAACAATTTTTTTCAAGTTTGTCAATTTACCAAACCGTGAAAAGATCCCTTTAATATAACATAGGCGGAAAGTCTGCACAGATAACCATAATTGAGTTCCGGCCGAGTAAAAAAATAAGTATAAACATTGTGTTTAGAGGAGAAACATGACAACAAAAGCCAGCGTAAATGGCACTATAACAGGTTAAATAAATGAATAACATGCATACAACTAACAAAGACCGTAATACGGAAGACAAGTAATAGTGTTGTTAACTTTTGTAACCTATCATAGGTTACAAAAGTTAACAACACTATTACTTGTCTTCCGTATTACAGTCTTTGTTAGTACAGTACACAGTAGCAGTTTATCCAATGATCATAGTATGTTCATTGGATAAACTGCTACTGTGTACTGTTGTAAATGCATATTGTTATAAACTAAGCAGACACTTTGCAAATCGTCAAATAAATAAAATGTCCTATGTCTTCGACATTATCATGGGGCCTTCGAATAATTCTTTTGCCATGAAACAAAGAAAATGATGAAATAAGTTCAAAAATTAAGTACTGTTTCCAGTGGGCAGCGCAGTTTTCAGCATGCGTTGACCGTTTTGTGTGTAGCTGTGATTTGGCATGGTCGATGTATTTTTTCAGAAAATCAGAAACGAGCTTTTCTTCCCAAAGCCATCCGACTGCAGCTGCTGTTGCACCTAGCACACAGACAACTGTATTCTATAACAAAAAATGACATGTATTCATATTATCTTTAGCATCTAAACGAATGATTTAAAACCATGTAGGAATAATTTGTTTCAAGATAGCATACATTCAAATGACCGCATTTTCTAAATTGTCACAGTTGGAAACAGGAAACTTAAGTATTTCATACCGCTTGTTTCTTACTTTTGACATTGCTGTGTATTTTGCCGTTTTTAACACTTTCGTCATAGGGTTTTGTCCTGTCTCCACTTCATTCAGGTCATCCATGCTTACTATTGAAGTTTTCAATATCGAATCAAACGGGGCTTGAATTCTTTGGTTCTGTCCAGAGAGTCCAAATGAGCTTGATAAGTCTGAAATGCAAAAATGAGTTCACTTGCATATACCTCATGTAAGTGTTTCGGGGTATTATACATGCAGTTTAATACAGTTTAAAATTCTAGTCACGACTTATTTGAATTCTAAACAATACAATTATAATTCATAGGTACAAATACACACCGCTCATTTCGCTCAGCAATGTATTGGTTTCTGTCAGAACTGGTTCGTGGCTGGCCTCTTGTATTTCATGTGTGATGTGTTTCAACAAATTTTCACTAAGCAACTGTCAAAATAATTGGTATACATTTAAAACCAGTAGAGAGCGTTAAAACAATAGCATTGAAATTGTTTCACACACAAAATAAACACTGGTACTTGATAAATTACCATTTTTAATGCATAAAAACATGTCGAATCATTCACAAAACTATTGGCAACTGTTTCAATTCCCAATCGAAGAAATTTTCATTCGTTATATCGAATGAACAATTGCATTATGCGTTCCTTTAAAATGAGAACACATGAGTATGATGCTCTTTCTCAGAGTACCACATATATCGTTTCTACATTTAAATCTATTAAAAGCAAACTTTGTTTGTTCAAAGGAATATACCTTTCGCATGAAAAACAAACGTCCAAAAATGAGAAAAAGAAACTGAAATAATAACATATTTGTGGAAATCGACATGTTTGCGCGAAAACGAGAGGCATTTCTTCGGTAAGTATGTAACGAAGTAATTCAGTATTCCAACATTTAATTGATTTGTTGCCAACCAACATCGATCATGTGGAAATTATTTTTGCTGATATAAAGGAGTCATATATTATGTATTAAGCATGAATTTGCAAAGCGTATACGTCTACAAATCTTCTTCTAATTTCGATTCTCACTCGGTAAGACGCTATTCAAATCATTCCAAAGTACTTGCTGAAGTCACTTTCGAACAGCAAAAGTCACAAACGAAATATTTAAAGCCAAAAAGACGTCATATTCTTTCACTATAACAAATGCCATTTTATACATGAAATATATAACATCGATGATAGCCGCATAATAATTACGTTCAATATAACGTTGAAAGAATCCTGTGTAGCCATAGTCAGATAAATTAAAAACCTCATTAAGACATGTACATAAAAAATCAATAACCCGATTTCCGCTGATAACATTTTGGTGAAGCTATTTTCTTATTTAAAATTATCCGAGCACTGCAAATGAATAAACAGCACAACCCCAAAAGATTGTGGACAGAATCTATATTAAAGACATGTAAAAGCCGTACGTATCTCCTATATATAAAAGAACAAACAGCTTACGTATGTCATTTAATGATACAGAATTTAATAGTATAAAAAGAACGTTTTACCGTTTTATAAACATCTAAGTTGGCATCTTTTGTACCCGAATGACTAAATCCTGTCACCACGGTTGTAATTCCGTCTTCTACTTTCTGTACTGCATCAAGTATCTAAAATTATACAAAACAGTTTTATAACATACTTTTAATGTGAACGATTTACGTACCATTTGAGGATTATTTCTTATAAATATAATAAGGTTATTGAATAAAATGAAACGAATTATTTAACGCTTACGTTGTTTTTATAATCGGAGACAGTCGTTGTTATAGACGTTTCGATAGAACCTTTTCTGTCTTTAAATTCTTTTGTCTTTTTTTCAAGGTCTGGAAATCTTAAATTTACATGAATGTAAAGTCCTATTAAATAATATACAACTAAAGTTTAATAATATATGACTAAACCTAATTAATTTAATATTTTTACATTTGAACTTGCACTTTTATTCATCAATTGAAATTCTTTGGAACATTCAATGCATAGATACTATTACAATATCTAATTATTCAAGAGTGATGCCGCACTCTACTATCATAAAATGATCATGACTTGGTACTTGATCTCAATGATATTTTGGCAAGTGTAATTCGCAAATAAAAACAAATATATGATGCGCCCGATGGCAAGTTGCTTTTCTTTACGGCATATCAGCGGTTTTTCTCCTCATTATAGAATTATATCAAAATGAATATTCTATCTTTCATACAATTTTTATTTAGTTACCATGGTATGAAGATACAGGCCTCAAATGATGTATGAACACAACCTACAGCAATCGTTAACTAACACATTTTTAACTACAACCTAACATACTGTCAATGCGAAGGTTTTCATCGACATAGTTTTTTATGATTATAAAATAGTGTACGGTGCGCGTAAAAGAGCAAGATTTTAAGCAGTCTGAAATATACATTATAAAAATCGTTTTTGAAAAAAATATTATGCCTAACAAGTCCTCGATAAACCCCTGCACTACGATTACTTAATTTTGCATTAATGGAGAGAATACAATTATGCCACTATTTGTCAAACCAATGCCAGTTTTGAAAATGTATTAACACATCTTTGTGATGTCATTTGGTGCTATCAAACTAACCCGGCAGGCATGATCTTACATGATTGGACAAATAACGAGAGGCATGATGCAAGGTATTTTAATATGGATTTGTATTTTACCAAATAACCCATCATATAGTATAGTGAATTTTAATCAGGCATATTCAATGTAGATTCGTTTATTGCTTTAAACAAAACTAAAACTTCAACTCACCGGGCTTGTGCCAAACAATTAGTATGATTCTCATGTTCTTTCTGCAAATCTTCGCATATCTGTAGTAAACTTTTGACGTGTGGATCAATTTTTGTTGACTCAGCAGATTTCGACGAAAAAATCTGCAGTAGAAAATCAGTTAATACAATTAAAATGTACATTCAATGTCAGATTTATAAACCCCATTGTCCTTAAAGTCAATTAACCAATTATATATTCGATAACATGACACAATACCTAGCCTCTTCTTAAACGTGGAAAAGTTGTTTTTTCGTTCCAGTTGAGCATCAGCTGTAAAGAAAAAATGTCATTAAGTTTTGATAAATATAAATGTAGAAGTTAAAATGACATACAACGAACTGTTCACGTAAAAATAATTGTTACACTTAAACCTTGTTAATCTGAGAACAAAAGGAGACTGTACTCTCAATTATTACTGTATTGTTTTTGCTTGTCGATTTCTTCAGTTGCTGACAAAATCTCCTCTTTTGCTGACACGAAAAAAATCAAATCCTCCGCTGCCTCGTCCGTCGCAACGTTCGTGTCATCAACCAGAAAACTAACGCATTTTCTCGTATGTTGCTTTTTTGCTGCTTTATTATTTTTGTCATCATCAGACAGGTCCCATTGGTTTATTAACATAAACACGTTTGCTTTAGAAATTTCTTTCTGAACTTTCCCGAAAAAGTTTATTTCCTGCAATGTTAAAAATATTCATAGGTTGGTAAACATACTATTTTATCTGTTTTATATTATATCTTCATATATGTTATTGTGTTTGCTATGTCACGCAGAATGCAATATGTATATAGATATTCAAAGTTTCACTGAACTATAACTCTTCTATGTGACGCATCGTTATCGTATTTGTTTTTGTTTCCTTCCTTTACTTTGGAAGGCGCATAAGACAGCAGTGTACATACAATTATATGAACCAACACCAATACACGGCAAAATAAGTCGTCTTTTTTGGAAAGCTGTCTTCATATTTTACAAAGGTATGGTGATCATTCGGGAATAGTTTGTATTGTTTCAGATCATTTGTGCGCTTGGCTTGCGAAAAAAACGACTTAATTGTAAAGTTATCCTTAAGCTACCAAATTCAGCTTTATTTGTAAACCAATAAGGATGTATGCAAATATATAGGATACGTTCTTTAGTTCAGGTATGATAAAATAATAATGTATGCAGCGTTTATTTAAATAAATTGGTAAGGGAAAAAAGGTCGACCGCCGTGTTAAGTGCATTTGATATATCTAACCATACATTTAAATAACAAAATATAAAGAAGTTAAAATGACATACAACGAACTGTTTGCGTAAACATGTTTGTTACACTTTAACCTTGTTAATCTGAGAACAAGAGCAGACTGTACTCTCAATTATTAATCTATTGTTTTTGCTTGTCGATTTCTTCAGTTGCTGACATAATCTCCTCTTTTGCTGACACGAAAAAAAAAATCATAACTCCTAACATAAATGTGATCGGAGTGATCTTTTTTATTTATATCTGTATGGAATATTCTGCAATTCTAAGCGCAAAGTTTGTGGCAGAATTCAATAAAAGTGTAAAGCCCTTTGATATAAATCGTCACTGAGATTTATAAAGAAAATAACAACCGATACTGTTAAAACATTTGTACCTTAGTTATTTTTTTAAATTTCCAACGCGCATGTTATTATGATCATATAAAATTGTACGAAAATATTGAAAACATGTATTCCCCATTCAAATATATATATATATATATATATATATATATATATATATATATATATATATATATATATATATATATATATATATATATATATATATATATATATATATATATATATATACTGCAGCTTCAACATAAAAATAAATACATAATACCCAGTAATAGAAAGAGGACCAAGGACAAAGCGTCTCCGTTCCACCACATTTACAATACGTTGTAAATCCCCTTAACAAAGTTTTGTACCGGGTTAACGATTTGCCTCTTCTTCTCCACAATTCACCGGTTTGCCGACAAAATCACATTCTAAATCCGCCAATGACAATTACTTTCATTAATTACTGATTATTTACCTAAGTTCGAATCTAATTCATGTGCATTGGTGAAACTCGATCAAATTAAAAGTGTTGTGAGCACATTTTCCAGAAATTTAACTGTCTTCTCGTGACTGGAAACCGAATTGAAACCGAATAAAATGATATTGAAACAAGCCTACCGTTTGATAGTGAGAAATTTAATGATTTTAAATTAAAACTTTCAGAACTACAGTGCAAACGTTCAATCGACCTAGACCAGTCGGTCCCTCTTAAAACTTAAACACTGGAATTGAAATTAAATAACGTGTTATTATGTAATGAAAGCTTACATCTCAAGTCACATTCAATGCGGGCTATGTTCTTTAACTTTGAAGAAGTATCATCATTTGTAGACCGAAATACTGGGAACTGTGTCGATAAACTTGTAATGTTTGGTGAAAAAAAAGGCTTTCAATACCAAATACCCGCAGTGCAATTGAAAGCCGATCGCATCGACAGTTACAAGCGAGGTTCTTGCCGCTAAATCGTAGCTAAATTCAAATACTTTTAAGACGAATCATAGTTAAACAGAAAATGATCGACATTCAGCGTGCCTCTTATAAACGCGTAAGCGATCAATTTCCACGGGCGATTCAGGAGCGACGAAAAATTCTCATACCTTGCCTGGTAAAGGCCCAAACTATAATAATTGCATCCTTTGTGTAAACTCCAGAAAGGTAATAAGACATTGCCAGTGGATAAAATGCCCGAGACACTGCACCCGAACTCCGAGACATAGCATCACAATGCAAGGGGGCAAACCAGTAACGTAATAGTGGTGGTCGTGTTGATTACTATAGCAATGTTTTACCTATGTGGTGATATAATTATGTCATCATCCATTATTTTGAATCTTTTTAACCTAAAAAGGAATGATGTTATGATGTTTAAACCTAAAAGCCTGATTTATAATATCCAATAATACTTCGGTGAACACGAGGCTTCTTTACATTTGCTTGGTTTTGCCAAGATGTTGCTGTTCAAAAATAATGCACCAAAGTTGATTAAACTGGTAAGCGTTCAAGACGATGATGATTTGGACATAGCTGTGAAATCTGTCGCAAAACATATAGTTTCCGATGTTAAGAGTTTATTCATTGACAGGGATAGATATAATAAATGGATATCATAAACGGATAGAAAGCGCAATTGTTTAAAGTTGTGTTATCAACACAGTGAGTACTTTGTTATAAAAGATGTTTCTAAAGCTAGGCAATAGTAATCATGCCTACATGATAGGGAATACAATCACTTGTATAATAAAGCGAACAACTTTATTATATATTGTACTGGGTGTTTTTGTGAGAAATTCAAAAAATGTGATCAAATCAATCAGACGATTGTTCGTATGACGAGGTGCTTCACTTCAAGACATCAGTATCCATAAGTGCAACGAGAAACAAGAATGTATGCGCTATTTCCGAATGAAACGCTGTTATGATCCAAACTGTGCTCGATAACTTTGACGCCGATATTTTATTCAAGAACGTTAATGGTCTACACACACATTGGCAATGTTAATGACTCAATCGAGATCTTCTTCAACACACGACATTGATGTTAGCGAAACCATACAACTCACACCAAAATCAGATATGACCAAGCCGTATGGTATTATATTGACATGAAACCTGCAGACCGAGACACGATTATGAGATCACTATAAAAGCCGAACGTAGTTTCATCACAGTATACTCAAACACGCAAGAGATCATGATACGCCAACTAAAATATATAAGGGTGTATTAATTAATTGAGCTGACAACCAATGAGGAAGATGACATGCTTGTGACAAGGTAAATGGTTAATTATGTAGAAGCAGAACACACTGGCATTTCTGTGGTAGCTGATGATACAGGTGACTTTGTTTTGCTGTAATTGGTCTATTTTGTAATAAAACTTTCATTATTGGTCATCATGGAATCACCAGTTAGAAAGAGAGCGGTAAAAGACGTTATAGACGTTCACAAACTGCCAAAAAGCATAGAAATATCGCGAATGACGTGTCGTCTGCTCGCGCTATCTATGGATGCGAAACTGTGGCTGGATATTTTGGTATCGATAAGGGAATAGTTATTAAGGTGCTGAAAGCAGGCACCTCCACTAGTCTGTTAGGCGATATAACAGCTATTATGATGGCAGTTGTGAAGGAATCGGTCAGATTTGATCTTAGTATTCTATAGAAAGGCTTCTACAGAGAACACGTCTTCTACAAGACAAATCCTTTGGGCAACCAGTGTAGGCAAGTCGGTTAGGGCTACGCCATTGCTAGCAAGCTTGCCGACATGCATTTTGGAAGCATTATATGACAATGTGAAACCAGCTTACATACAGGCGAATTTATGAAAACAAGCATTAGATCCAGACCAACCAGATTGGATCCATATGATTGAGGTTAGCCAAAAAGGACGATGCGTTTAACATCCTTTTACCTATCAAAATGTTGCATTAGTCTTCCCCAATATACATGATAAAAATGTGGGGGAACAATCGATAGCCCATGTTGAAAACTTCGAAGTGACCAAGTAACCATGTAACCATGCGCGACTACAATATGCTATTTTTGTGCTTGTCAAGATGTTCAGGTCGACATTAAACAATGTAACATTGAGAAGACAAAACATGCCCGTTGGATAACTTACTGTGTCGCTGACAAAGGACAGATGTAGACTTATAGCGAATTGTGTTATGTAATTGTTGTTATTTAAGACAAAACAACTGAACTGAACTCATATTGAAATCAGAACATCACTCAATGCTAGAAAAATCACAACACGAGCTAAACTAGTACATATACTTCTTTATATCACGATGTTTGAAAATGTGGCCTGAGCATAACCTTGGAAAACACAGGTAGCATTATACGTAGTATGGTATTTCAATTGATATAAAATGGTATTCAGACATTACATCGGTGTATTTTCATAACACAAATCATATATTTGACGAATTTGCTGTTACTGTAAACAAATATGTACATTTTATTCTCAACCGTGCATTTGTATTATTGAAATTAATTAAATCGGAGGTGTTTTGACTCAATTGATCAAATTTATTGCTACTTAGCTGACTTATTTGTACTATTTCATTATTCTTATGCAAAATTTGGATATGATTTGGTTAAAAAAGCAATTTTTTGCAGCCATTTTGCTTCTGGCAGCCATCATCTTATTTATATCGCATAAGTTTGCACATCTGTATTACTATTGTATATGTATAGCAATATCACAATAACACTGCAATGCATTAAGTAAGGCATTTTTATATGTTTAACTAAATCAAACTGAAAAATGGCAGCCATCTTTGACGCCATCTTGAATTTTTACAAAATCCTCAGAATACCAGTGCGGCATCATTTGAAATCTTCATCAGAAACAAGTCCCAAAACCAAAAAACAACAAGCAAATTCATTGAATTGATATCCCCCGCCAATATACTTTCTGGACGGATGGACAATGTCCGTTGACCTCAATTTGTGACCTTGACCTTAGCCCCTAGGATTATGGGTGTTGAATGTGAAGCAACCCCTGACTATTGAGAACAACTATGACAATATAAAGAAGTGAAACTCCAGCTGCTGGAGCAGTATTGAATTCTCATTATACACAATTAGTTGGTCCTTTATTTAAGGCAAGGCAAGTGACCAATTGCCCAAGCAGCACAAAACAGCACAATACAAAACAACATACATAAAACATAAATGAATAAAGCTGGGGTCACCGCATTGGAACGGTCAATGCAAAGCATTGGGGGTTTAAACCGGGTTTAGAGCGCTCAACCTCACACTTGGCCCAGCAATATTCATGATACATTTAAGTGTAAATAAAATTTAACCTCATAGCATTGTAACTCAAATTAAACAATAATAAAAGGGAATAAAAACGCATTCAATTTAATTACCATTTAATTACTCAATGGTAGGAAAAAGACCACAGCCACAGAGCTACAACTTTTTGAGGAACGATGAAATGAAACAAACAACGAACAAGTGTCAACTACATTCCTTCTTTATAGAAAAAGATTTAGGAATATAGCATCATAGAGTTAATAATACATCATCGCGCAAATACAGGAAGAAGCAGCAATAATGGGTGTAAAAGTTCCATATTACATTGCTTGGTTGTTTATGTGACTGCAAAAATAATTAAAAAACAAAAATAAAACAAGAAACGCCCAACAGAGAGAAAATAATGTGCTTTAGACTTGCGCCCGCGGTGTTTATGATATTGATGAAATCGTAAAAATTAAGGTTATCTTTCTGGCATTCAGTCCTGTTTTTATAGTTATGTGTCGTTTTATTTTTTGTATTTATTTATTTACGCATATTAAAATTGTGTTATAGACAGACGCCCGTGAAATTCATGATTCGATGTATGCAGACTGTATGCTGACTGTATGCTTATCAGCTCTAGCTATAAATAATGACTGTGACTAAAGATCTAAAGATTCTCAGACAAGGTGCTAATTAATTACAGTCTTATAGAAGTAAGGAAGTAAGGTACTGTATGTTGAATGAGAGATAGATATGATTGGTCAGTGAGATGTGTGGGCGTGACTTGGCATTAAGGATCTGTATGATCGATGGATGAATGAGGGATTCGATTGGACAGTGAGATGTGTGGGTGTGACTTTGTATTAGGGATGAAATGGTTTCAAAAGAGTGACAAGTTAGTTTTTGAAGAAAGGAAGTAGAGGTCAGTAAGAACAAGTAAGAAAGTCAGTTACAAGTTAGAGAGACAGTTGGAAAAAGGAGGATGGAATTCGTTAATTAAGATATGATAAGAATTTAATAGAGTTAGGAAGGAATGATTGTTGAGACATTATGAGAACTTATAATGAATAAATAAATGATTAAACGCAGCAAGCGAGTTGTGTTGTACTAATCATAACAAGGGCACAGATTTCCCCCGGTCCGGTTACATAATGGCGGAGATTACGGGTATTGTTTCGAGGGTGAAGTGGTTAGAATTTCGAATTATTTATTAATCAAGACTGGATTATTTTTACAAGTTAGATTTTAAAATGTCTCGAGATGTAACAACATAGATCGTCTATGTAAAGAAACTTACTATATACATAGACTTAAAACATTACACCCTAATGGTATGAATAACAAAGTTCTTTTTAACATAAAAGACTAGCTCTTCAATTTAATTAAGCTTACTTTTGTTTTTTCCTATTAGTATTTTTATATATAATTTTATAGGAAATTGTGTATTCTTGAATCCGAAAGTTAAGCTTAATTTAATTAACGTTCATTTTATTGACGTACATTTTCCCGCATTTTAATGTACGTTAAGTCAATGACGTAACATCCGCTTTCTGTTATTGTTTGTATTATCCTGATGAAGGCGTAAGCCGAAACGTTGATAAAAAAGGAAAGAAAAAATATGTGTTTTTGTTGGATTAATCATACTAAAATGCCTCGAGGAAATATGAGTGACAACGTTCCAACATTTGCAATTGGCGAAAGTGCCAAAGTTTACATACAAAAGCTAGAAGCGTTAGCAAAATTGAATAAGTGGAATGACGAACAAAAATGTGTACAAATGTGCATGTCCATGCCTAAAGAAGCTGAAAATTGGTACTTAAACTTATCCGAGTAGACCAAAAATGATTATGGACAGATTAAACAGGCATTTTTAACAAGATTTGACACAAGTGCCAACAGGACTAAGACATATGAGAAATTTGTTGGAATGACACAAGGGTGTCAAAGTGTTGAAAAATACATAGAAGAAGTGCAAACGTGTGGGCGCATATTAGGGAAGACAGACAACGAAATCATGGACCAGATGGTGATGAAGGAGCCAAAATCGATGGATGAACTTATTAACATTGCGAAGATGGCGGAGAGTGCGCATTCTGGGGACAAACGCGAGACAAGCCAGGGACACCAAATTAAGACTCAAAATAAACTTTAGTTAAGATGGCTGGATATAAAGTTGTAAATAGTCAGTTTGTTTATTTTCTTCGTTTTATGTGTAATTGAAGGGTATGATAGCAGTAGTGGAATAGTATTAGGCAACACATTATAGCATAAGACATATAGTATAAGTTGTCACGCTGAGATAGGCGACAAACAGATACATAGTAGCCTTCCACTGCAATAACGTATAGGTGGGTGTTAAATGGTCAAGTTGGGACATAATCATTGAAATGTATCTGTATCCTAAATTCTAAATTGAAGTCTCGAGCAGCTTTTGATTCATTAGAGGGGGTGGGAAAAGATACATGCATTTACAATTACTTATATTCCACCTTATTATTTTAAACTTTATTTTCTGTTATTAGCATTAATATGGGATTCAAGTAATAATAGGATATCTACAACAAAGTTGAAGGATGCAGTTTATAAACTGTTCAATAAATGATCGATCACAAGGGTTTAGCACATGTGAAGTAATGACAGCCATGTGCTTGGTAGAGCATAATATTATTGGCATAAGTGCGAGTCGCAGGTTTAAGCGGCAATTACTTTATATTAATGTTCTTATATAAAATTTGTAGATTTATTCTTGAATAAATGGGCTGTGCTTATGATCAATCAGGAGTGAGTCTGAATGTAACAAAAGGGGAATGTTTCTATGACAAAATCATCAAATGTGTTCTTGCCTCGATGAAGTGAGCAATGAAGCGATTTCTGGGTTTGTAAATATTCATATATTTAATGAGCATTCTTAGAATAACAAAAGGAATAATATGGTTGTACTTGAATATAAAAAAAACACGCACACAAAAACAAAAATAAACAAACAAACACCCATATTATTATGAATACTACATGTATGACGTGAAATAAGAAATGACAGTGAAAAACACAAAAATCTTAAGATGCAGAGACTGTGTTTTGTAAGGATAGACATATATACAGAACATGAATATATTCAATCACACCACAAATTTTTATTGAAATACTGAGATAATAATTAACCATGATGTGAAATAAAACGTGACATTATGTAAAGATTAAATGCAAAAATATTGGTAAAAAGTGACAAACATTTTAAAAGTGCTGTATATAAAGTTTGAACTTTGTTGAGTGTATATACATGAACTAAATAAATACTAAGACTTAATTAACATTGAACGGAATATATGAAACTGATTCAGCATTTGCACTATATAATGATTATAGTATGATAATGGATTAGTAAGACTTGATCATCCAATCTAAACTGTTATTGATAATATTGATATATTTTGAGTATTTTAACATGAGATATATTTTTTGTTTTTGTTTTGCATGATATGTTGTTGTCCACATTGCTCTTGTTTATTCATTGTGCATTGGTATTGTTAATTTGCGGAACAAATTATTTGGGAGAGTGAGGATGTGTCACAGAGTTACAAATATTATTTTATAAATATTTGATTTTGATTAAAAATTCATACAATATCATAGTTATAGTATGTCTACTGAATTGCAGTAGAAGGTTTCTTGGAACCACATGTTTAACTTGATATTGATTACATTGTGTTAGTTACAGTCTTGGAAGTCTTCTCATGTTGAATTCACACTTAAGATGCAGACTGTATGCTGACTGTATGCTTATCAGCTCTAGCTATAAATAATGACTGTGACTAAAGATCTAAAGATTCTTAGACTAGGTGCTAATTAATAACAGTCTTATAGAAGTAAGGTACTGTATGTTGAATGAGAGATAGATATGATTGGTCAGTGAGATGTGAAGGTGTGACTTGGCATTGGGCAGTGAGATGTGTGGGTGTGACTTTGTATTAGGGATGAAATGGTTTCAAAAGAGTGACAAGTTAGTTTTTGAAGGAAGGAAGTAGAAGTCAGTAAGAACAAGTAAAAAGGTCAGTTACAAGGTAGAGCGACAGTTGGAAATAGGAGGATGGAATTTGTTAAATAAGATCTGATAAGAATTTAATAGAGTTAGGAAGGAATGATTGTTGAGACATTATGAGAACTTATAATGAATTAATAAAAGAGTAAACGCAGCAAGCGAGTTGTGTTAATCATAACAAGGGCACAGATTTCCCCCGGTCCGGTTACAATACGACACAAAGACACGATTAATATGTTCAACAGTGAAAAATGCCCATAATATCACTAATAATTCCAAATGTTAAGTGAAGAAAGATATAGTGAATCGAAAACCAACAAACACGTGTTTTTAAGTACGTTAGTATCATATCCTTTTGTTAAAAACGAGTTAATTAAATTGAAAAGTTTAATATAAACATTTTCTTTAACATATTTTAATTTGCGAATACGTTTCAAAACATCTCCATAAAATGATGGATTGAAAATTCCATTAGTTAAATGCCATTTTAAAGAAACATATTTTCAAATTAAATCACCATACTTTGAGTGAAATTCAGCGAATTTACTACTTAGGTAATGATACAAAAAACCTTGTTTTAGCAATTTTTTCGTTAATATAAGATTACGATCATTAAAATCTTTAATACATGAACAAAAGTTTCATGGCTCTGGTTCATGTGTTAATGGAGATAAAACTCTAGGCTTATATTAAAAACCATTTTTTAAGATACAAAGGGTCATCACTCCAGACGATGTGCAATGCCTATATACTCATACCAAGTTTCAATGAAATCCGCCTAAGCACTTCCAAGATATGGCTCCGGACGGACGGACGGAAAAACGGACGGACGGACAGAAAACGCCAAAACAATATCCCTCCGCCTTTGGCGGGGGATAACAACAACACTTTAACATTAAATTTACACCCTTATTGCGGGTTTAGTGAAAAATGGCCACTTCTCTGCCGAACTAATTCGCTTATAATTGAAAATGACTTTTTGTACGTTCGAACTGAACGCATATCATATCATTAAACGCTTGGTGATTTAGTTCTCATGGGCGATTAAACTCCTTGGTAGGCGTAAAAGAGTGACTTCTTAGAAAACACTTATTTGAACAGTTATGTAAACATGCCGATGATATTAATGATCTACCGATTTTCGAATCACATGTTGTTCTTACAAACCGATTTGGAAATAGATAGTTAACTCTATGCAAATAATGCATTGTATGTAGATCTACTCTAAACAGACGCTACGGTAAGGAATTTATATTGGCTAAAGTTTACACAATAATAACTTTGGGTATGGTGTTGTTGACTATGTAATTTCTTCTTATGAATGTTGTGACCAACTTTGTAGCGTGATGTTTCATGAAATGAACTAATCTAATTTTCGGATCACTATACAATATTAAATTGAACATATGTAACTCTTAACAATTAATATGACCTTATTCATCGAGATACAGCGAGTAGTAGTCAAAAAACTTTTTAAAACATATTACAAGCGAATCTCGCAATTTTGACTTACTTACACAGTCATTGGTCATTGGTTATTCTGATTTTGATTCGTGTAATAATGACCTGTTGTCTATAATAAATCTGATTTAATTGTGTGTCAAAGATAAACGACGTTGTATTATAAGTACAGATAAAAATGTAATATAATCTAATAGTTTGCGTAGTTTTAACGCTTATTTTAAAAAGCAAAGCCCTAATTATATAGAGCGAAACAAGAATTAATACGACGCGTTAAAGTTTGTTAAAGGCTAGGCGGTCATTATGTGTTTGAATAGAAAAACTAAATAAAATTACAACACAGAACAACGATGCCTTAATTAAATGAGTAGATCAAATGTTTGAAAGTTTTCGAGATACATTAAGAAATGGACAGGCGGTTATGCATATAATACCAATATAAATGTAAATTTCCGCAACGTCTTTCGAAAATTGTTTTAGAAATTGCATTTATTCAGATTCAGTGATTGTAAATAATTATCATCTCAAAAGCTGGCTAAATTTTTCATTATTTAATTGTTCATAGAAATTACATTGACTGTTGGGATCATGGCAAAATTGTTCGATTGTTCGAAAAGGGTCGAATGCGTCAAATTATAGAAGGGTAACTCTCGTGATTATTATTGCTAGAATATTTTCTTTAACACCGCGCAACCGGCTTTATACTTTGAACGAACATTAATCAATGTTTACTGAATGGCAATTTGGTTTTAGAAATATCGTGGAACGTCTGACTTGATATGTATTCTTTTTGGTATCAATACGAAGTATTGAGCGCATTATTTAAAATTATAGTGCGCCTTTGTAGACCATGAAAGACCATTCGATACTGTCAATCATGATACCCTATGGATTAAACGTGTATCAGTTATAAAATGCTTAATATGCCGAAATCCATGTTTGCAAATGTAAAATGTTGTATTAAGTATACAAGTACAATGTCAAACTCAGCATTATTTTATGTGTCAATAGGGGTAAATAAAGGTGAACCATTGTCACTACCTTTGTTTTTTATGTTAATGAACGATACTGGTGTACATGTCAGTTCAACAAACCTACGTACTAATGATATTAATTTTTTTATATTTATTTTGACCTTGTGGTCAAGGATAACCCATGATAGTGCAAGCACTTATTTCAAATGGGGTCCTTTTTTAGTTTTTTGCTGAAGAGACAGCATACAGATGAGACAGTATTGAGACACAAGGAATCCGGGTACGATACACTAGCTCTTTGCGAATAGATCCCTTGGTTCTTTTACGTGCTCAGTGTATAGCACCGATACACACGAGAATTACCTAGGTTTCATACCAGTACATCTCTAGTTGGGTGCGAAACACTTGAAGCATTTCTGAAATTTCCAAATATGTTTTCTATCGTTATGGTAATGTTTGTCGATCTAATTGCAATTTGTTCAATTGATCACCTTTGGCTAAAATACCAATTGCATTTTATTTATGAATATTCAATAACATGGTATCTAAACCTAAATTTCGTGGACACTAAGGTGTGTATTTTCCATAAGTATACAAATATAAATATAGAAATTTTCACAAATTTGAACTCCACAATATCGAGATATTAATCACATTATTGAGATAATATTCACACTTTTTCATTATTCAGCCGAATAAACTTAATTATTAATTTCCGATTCAATATTAACATAAATAAACACGTATGGATGTGGGAAATTTACGACGTGTACTTGGCCGCATCTTATTGTTGTCATATGTAAAGAACGAGCCTTAAACTATAGGTTTAAAATATTGAGTTCCCAGAATACTGTGATCAATAAAGTATTTAACACATTAACAAGTGATGATTCTTGCATCAATATTGATATAAAATTGTGGTGGTCTAATACTACACTTTCAGAAATTGAGGTTGTAACTTTATCACAAAATTATATATAGATGCTTACATAAAGAGTCCGTACATACTGAAACTTTGTTTTTACATTATTATTATTTCAACAAAATATAGGACTGTATATTGTCATCCTTAAGCAAAAATATATAAATTATTATGTTGTTTCCAACTTGTTCACATTCCATGCGCTTCTTTGTTTTATCAACTAGTTTTTGTTATATTTATATTATCCTAATGTATTATTAGCGTGCTTTGCATTGCTTTCCTAAACGTGTAGTATAATAAAACGAATCAAAAACAATAATTATTTGGATAGCCAAACTAAATATCACTGAGAATATGTATTTATAATGCGAATGCTGATTATGCGAATATATAAACCGATAATAAACCTTTAATTGAAATGTGTTTTTTTAATTTAAAAAATGTTTGGCTGAATTTCGTTAAAATATGACTTTATATTATTTCTTCATTTTAATGTTTTATTCTAAAATAGTGTTTTATCTTGTTTTATGACGAGAACATGTACATAGATACATTTGAAAATTGGGGAAAAATCTATAATCCATCGTATACAATTGATAAAATAAATCATTTATGTAATGTTATGTAATTTATTCATGATTTTTTTCTTTTTATGTTAATGATTGTACTAATGCTAACAGACTACCTTATTTTTTCCAGTTCAACATTGATTAGTGGCTACAACTTGTTTTGAATATAAGCTCAGTTGAATTATCCGAAGGGATATTAAAAAATTATAACTCTCTGATTATACTCCTTTAATTGACGTTTCGGCATAATGCCTTTATCAAAACATTGGAAATTATATGTTAACTACATTTTTACGTCTTTTGACTGCACAATTTAAATAACAAAGAAAAATGTTTTTAAACGTCAAATGACGTTGTACATGATGACGTCATAAATGGCGTTATATAAAATGGCGCCAAAAAAATGTAAAAATTCGCCAAAAATGAAATGACGTTAAACACTTACATATTGTATCTTAATCCTATGTTAAATGTGTGCTTTATATATTTAATAAATTGATATTTTACAATAAAATAATCATCATCATATGTAATTATAATCTACCTTAACTTATTATCATAAATTAAATAGGGTAAACTTATTTAATGACTCTTATTATTTCAATCCATATCTATGTATAATATTCAAATGATATTTGATTAAATAATCATATATACTTGCTATTCTATATATCATATACACATTATGGACAAGATAAATTGCATAAAGTACTATTAGTTTTACATCCATTTATGTTGATGATTAATATCAAATGTTTTTCACATATAATTTTTACAAGATAGTTTCCCGTAGCAGGACATCAAGTTGATTTTTTGTATTTAGTCCATTTGGTGATTGCGTTTGAAACTTCTTTATAAATTCCAATTCTTTAATAAGTCTGTAATAATGGGAACTGTCTCTTATTTGTGTTAACACTGATACACCCATATCCTGCACTCTGTGGCCTGCACCATTGAAATGTTCTGAGATTGGTTTCTCTCTTCGTAGTCGCACGTCAGCCTCGTGTTCTTTGGCACGTTCCTTTAATGATCTGCTCGTCTCTCCGACGTATACCATCTTTTGGCATTTAATACAAAATATACCGTACACCAAGTTATAAATGTTACAGTTCTGTTTTATTGCTTCGTTTGGAATGTCACTTTTTGGGTTGTTATGAAAACCTCTTGTCAACATTTTACAGACTATACAATTAGTCTTACACGATTGTGGTATTAGTTGAAAACGTTTGTTTATTTCTTTGTTTGTTTTTCCATGAACTAAAATGTCACCGATATTCCTATCTCGTCTGTATGCAACTATTGGTACGTCTGGGAATATATTTTTCATTCTGTCTGATTTATATAGTTTGTCTGTATGTTTTCGAATTATTGAGTGGATATTTGGAAGGTTGTTTGAATAAGTTATAGCTAGTGGTACTCTCTTGTTGGCTGTTTTATTTGTTTCTTTCTTCTTAAGTAAGTCTTTCCTATTTAAATTATCAACTCGGGATAGCTCATGGTTTACAAATTTATTTGGATATCCTCTTTTTTGTAGATTCTGTTTTAGTTTATGATAATAAGTTAAGGTAGATTATAATTACATATGATGATGATTATTTTATTGTAAAATATCAATTTATTAAATATATAAAGCACACATTTAACATAGGATTAAGATACAATATGTAAGTGTTTAACGTCATTTCATTTTTGGCGAATTTTTACATTTTTTTGGCGCCATTTTATATAACGCCATTTATGACGTCATCATGTACAACGTCATTTGACGTTTAAAAACATTTTTCTTTGTTATTTAAATTGTGCAGTCAAAAGACGTAAAAATGTAGTTAACATATAATTTCCAATGTTTTGATAAAGGCATTATGCCGAAACGTCAATTAAAGGAGTATAATCAGAGAGTTATAATTGTTTTGAATAGTCAATATTTAAGAGTTTAAATACAAAAATGCATTTTGCAAAATAGCAAATTTAATAAATCATGGTCGGTCACCCGCTGTTTTGTTTAACTTTTCACATGATATTAATATGTATTATGTGTACACAAATGTTTAAAAATAACGATTTATTAAAATATATATTGTTTCGTATCATTTTTACCTTGCAGATCTGACCTGGTCCGGGCGAAAAATGAAATAAATGTTCAGACATAGATTTATTATTTAAATATTAGGCAAAATATGGCTGTTTCTTGCATCAATAGATATTGCAAAACAAAAGTTCCATATTATTTTTTAAAGATTTTACTTCTACGGTATCACTCAATGTTTAATTATTACACGCACAAAACATCCGCACTCAGATGGGATATTAAATGGGCGGAAAAAATGTTGTAGAAGTCTTTCAACAGTTTTTAAAAGATAGTTGGTTACAAAAGATGTGTGACGTTTGCATTCACGAGGGGTTAAGATGACCGAAATTATAATACACATTTTGTCTATAATCACGATTAGAAAAAAATGAGTATATATTGTAACCAATAAATGGTAATTTCATCGCATGCTTTTCCATCGTTTGATTTTATTTTAGTTTAGAATTTCGCGGGAATAATAAAATCAGTTTGTCAGAATGTGTTCTTATTTTACAATTGTCTTTGCCTGCATCGTTTTCGAACCGTTTCATTTACTGTATCGCTTCGGGAACTGGGAAAATGGTAAAGAGGATGTTGATTTATAACAGAAGCGATAAGTGTCACGGTTACATTTCACTGTGAATTAAATACATAAAATGCCCCTATAATCCAATGGAAGGTACACAATGAGTAAACATATCTCACCGATTTTAATAGGGAGCCTGTTCCATCGACGACAAGTATAAACACATCCGAGTCTTGACAGTTATTTTTGATACCTTCACCAAGATCGTCCTCTAATCCACTTCCAGGGCTGCAAAGAAATACGTACTGCTTATTTATATCAGTGATTCAAAAAGTGATGAAAAAGTTACAAAATAAAAATACTCGTTAATGAACGGTAAACTAAAAAGAAACATGAAATAATATGTCATAAACTGCGAATAATTAATAAAAGTAACGTGTTATTTGTTTGACAGTTTTAACAAATATTGCGTTTCGACTTCGTGATTAAAAATATGTGAACACATGTTAAAGCCCAATAAAGATTCAAAATCGCATATTGTGTTGAACAATTGCAAAGTTTGAACTATTAACTTTGTTAGAAAAACAGAAACAGTGTAAGTATTTTAAAACAATGCAAGCTGGTTATTAGTATAGCATAAAATCAAGAACACATAATGCAATTAAGAAATGTGTTTTGCACCAAAATGCATACATGTATGGTTAAGATCTTAAATTAAAGTCAATGTATCTATATTCTAAAAGCATGATGTTTACACTGATGGTCCATTTGTACACATAAAGTATAATTATTTCAAAATTGTTAATGGTACATTGCGCATTTTCATATTTCTGGCACGCCTAGCATGAAACCGAGTTATTATCAACTTGTCAATAGTATCATCAACCGACTTTTAAGAAAAGCTTATTACTGCATAACGGTGTATCGGTTAAAATAATAGTAATACTTATTATTATCATAATGATGATTATAATAATTTATATTACCATGTTTTTTTTAGAAACATACCTATTAAATATATCTTAAGGCTAAGTAAAAGCTCTTTTGCGGACGTTATATGTACTAAAAGCAGGCCCCTTTCCTAAATGTTTAGATCTCACTCGTGTGTTCTTAAACTGCACAACATTTTCTTATATGACGGGGAAAGTTGATAATTGTTCGGTGTAGTAACATAACTTTGTTGGGCTTCACCAACCTGCAACATGTATCCTGATGCCAAAACTTACTTTGACACACATTCATTTTAGTAGAATTTTATTCATTTTATCATTATTTTGAATAGTGTTAATTTATATTTCATTTAATTTGCTTGATATGGTTTACATGCCAATTATGATACTTTACGATCAACTTTCCTTATCGTTCCAATGGCTTTCTCATACTTTCATTTTCTACCTTAATGGGTACATTTGATTGAGATCGTTTTAGACAAAAGTTTGGTTTGTGACTGTGCAAAATATGAGGTTCGGCTAGCCCTCGGAAAAATTTATATGCTCTGCAGCCCACTCCCAGGCGGTGATTCCAGTTTTAATCGTTCGATAGTTATATAACAGTATGTGTTCTATTATAAAAGTAGTGGATTCGAAAAGAAATTTATCTCCTGATAGATGTATGATGTTTATTAAATATCTTATTCTTAATAAACATCGCTTTATAATTATATGATGCGCCTAGATGCCGATAAAAAAAATTAAACAGATTTATTATGTTTTAAATAAAAAATAAGAGAATTAGTGGCTTTTTCTAACATGAGTTAAGATCAAATCGAGAATACTTTTTACCAAGTAGGTTGTTTGAGAAAAATGACAAATCAGTTTTTAATGACACGGTGCAAAGTTGACAAATTTTAGAAACACTGTTTTATTGATTAGATTATGATCAGAACGAAATAAATCACACTTGTGATCATAAACATTAGTCAACTACTACTTTAAGCTGGAAACAAAATTCCGACGGACGGTAAATACTAGTGCTTATTTGTCTAAATAAACCATCTATATAAGTGCTCAGTATTATCTGGCTCCATCGGATTCCATGAAATGATATATCTTCAGTGAAAATGCTCCCTTAATTGGGGGCATATATAGTACATCTTCAGAACTGTTTGTTCTGGTGTGAAACACAGTGTATTATTCTATCGATCGCACATTATGAGGTATGATTCGTCCTCTTTTTCATCTATCCTTTTATACGTTTGGTGTGTTGTATTCGAGTCCTTGGCAACTAATGGAACAAAAATAAACTTAGTATCTAGCTCCACGCAGAATTTTAAAATTTGGACACTAAAACGTCTTTACGTATTATTAAATGACAATGTTTAAATGACTTGTTGGTCATCCTAACTGTCATCTTGCATCCTGTGCTATAAACTTTATGTATTACCTTTATACATTAAAGTTAAAGGTCAATACCGTCTCCTTTACGCAAAGGACAGGTTCACACATTCCTGAAGGACTAAAGCTAAATTTGTCCATAAACAGCTTGTCCGGAAAATGTAATCATTTATAACACAATTTAAATAGATTTTTTTTCTCAAATTTCAACATGTATAGACAGCGTGTCATGTGTAAAATCCATGTCCCTAACGTCAATGTTAATGTCAAGTCTGGAGATTAAAGGTCAAATTTGAACATGTCAAAAGTGGCAACTTCACTCCTCATGTAACTTTAAACTAACTTGCCACACATTTTAACATGAGCTGATGACTTATCGCCTACAAATACAAATAAATACAAATACATGTCACTTATATAGCGCAAACATAATTATAAAAATATTCTATTGCGCTTCACAAACACTGTACATTGGTTATCCGTGAACAAGATTGAACAAATGATTTTTAAGTCTTGACCTCTTTACTAGCTCAAGGGTAAATATATCACTCAAATGTCTGATTTTCCAAAATCGCATGAAAAAATGTTTCCCTTAATTGTAATTTCATTATTAATTATACCATTTGGCAAATAGTTTGCAATACATGTCTACCAAGTTGAGAAGGCTTTTCAACCTTAAGTCATTTGCCTCTTGTGTAAAGATACAAGTGTCACTTGTATCTTAACGCTAAAAACCTGCGCTTACAAAATTCATTCACTGTGAAATGTATGCAAAAATGCCTTAATATGCTTTATATTGATAAATGTAAATATTGGATCTAAAAAGCTCTAGTAAAACACAAGAATAAAATTAAAGAAAAAAAAAAGAAACCTCCAACTGGGCTCGAGCCACTGAACCTTGGATTTAAAGCTGAATGCTTTGACCACTCGGCCGTCGTTGCTCATACAATGAGTGATATATTTTATACGTTATATAAGTAATCCTCATAGTGTCACAAAATATAAAAGACAACAAAACAACTTTCCAAATTATTCAATCGTTTTACGTTGCACCGCTTGATAATTTTCAGGTTTTTTTAAATCGTCAAAAGATGCATATAATGGATATTTTAGAGCATTGTAAATGTTCAGTAACATTGTTTCCTCACCAATATTAATTTACCAAAACGTAAAAAGGTCCCATACAACGAACATTTATGTGTAATTAATGCACGAAATTCCTTTTGTAGGTGAACTTTTCGAATTGGTAGTCAAATATAAGGTTTTACCGGTCTGCTTCAATGTGTTCATTGTTAAAGTTAGCAATCATGTTATCGTATGTACAGCTATTGTCGTTTATTTTTTTTAGGATTGTTTTCCGTATTAAACAGGCTTTCCGTCATAAAACGGCGGTCATTTAAACTTCTTCATTTGTTACAAGGTATGTATCGCGTACGGAATGTAAAACGTTGTGCAGGTCCTTGACCTCTTTGACGTTGATTTGTGATTCAACGTCAAGTTAAGGTTAACGGATCAAACCTGCCGCCACGTTTTTATAATATTTCACGCCCAATTTTTATGCCATAACCAGATAAAATGTAAATGTACAAAAACTTCCCCAAAGAAGCGAATGTATATTGTATTGAAAAATTGACAGATGCTAGAGATGACATAAATATTTTAAGTTTTTATTTTTGATTAATTGATTCTAAGTCTTATTGAGGTGAAAATAATTGACAAAAAATGCAATAATTATCATGTTAAAAACGTTGCTAACGAGATAAAGCATGGTATATCATACACTTGAACATGGAAATTATCAAATAAAAGAATTGCCTAGCAGACACGGTTTTCGTCTCAGTCTCCTCTTAGCAACGCACCTGGTGACACCCCATATGCTCAATAATAATATGCAAAAACGGCCATCCACAATAAGATTATCAATACAATTAGGCTCTTTTAAAAGTGAGTGTAAAAGGATTCAGTTTTACTGTGCAGTTTTGTGATATGTTTAGACCACGGAATCATTATAATTATGTTTAATATGTTTGAGTTCAAATTTATATTTTTACTACAGACTACAGTTTATCAAATGCTAATCCTTATACTCTGAGGTCAAAGTACAAGCTTGACATATATTTTTGTAAAACAAAATCAAACGCGGTGAAACTATTTAAATTCCATCGCGAAACATTATAAGTAATTATATGAAACGGCGTGGTATTTAAACGTACATGCTATCATTTATTGGCGACATTATGCACGTGGGTATTGGAACAGCACATGCATTAGGTACATTGCAACTGTGTCTCTAAATTTTAGGACACACGTTTTTAGCATCTAAATTTTCAGACAAAAAATAATAGTTTAAACCTATTTATTTTAGCTCGATTGCATCGAAAGCCTAAGGCTTATATAAATGCTCTCGAGTCCGTTTCCTGGGCCTAGAACCAGTACTTGGTGTCTTTTGGGGAGATCTAAAGAACGCTCCCACGGTGGGGATCGAACCCGTGACCTCCCGGTCGCTAGGCGGACACCATATCCATTACACCACGGCGACCTTCAAAAATTATTTGAAAGTGTCCATAACTTACAGTAATTTTAAAAACAGCTTGTTATGGAAGTTTTAGAATATAGATACATTGACTTTAATTTAAGATCTTAACCATACATGTATGCATTTTGGTGCAGCTTGTTATATTAGCTGCTACATAAATGAGGGACTATACAAAATATAAAAACAAATGTGTTTCAAATCCATTTAAAGAAGTTATTAATAAATTAAATATATTTGAATGAAATAAAATTGTTGACGCATTATCAAAGTTCTTAGCTTAGTATTATAATCGTTTCAATATACTCTTTTAATTCATATTCAAATCATATTAAGATAACTTACAGCTATGTTTACAATTCGGTGATGTAGAGAATATCGCGTAGGCAAAGGTATACAATAAACATCAAGTAAAATTACTTAAGCAGTTCGGTCAGAACATCATTTTGTCACACAGAAGGCACGTGATAGATGTCAATTAAGTTCTCAAAATATTTACAAACGATTGTCCAAAATATTTCAAGTTTTATATAGATTAATAAATATACTTTATCTGGATAAGAAAAATGTTGTTTTTTGGTTAAACTTACCCAACAGACTCTTATTTTTTGAGCATCTTTAATTGTTGTCTAGTATTCCAGGTTGCTGATTACAAGCGTAATTCATCAACCAATCGACATACTGCTTCATAATTGATACTGGCGACAAAACCATATCCCTAACCCTTGTTATGTTACATAGTAATCTTAAATTTCAAAATAGTTTCCTGTTTCATAAAAAGTTGTGTACGTAAAAAATAGCATCTTATTACTTAAGAAATAAATATAATCAAACCTGTCGATAATCACGACACCATTAGCTAAAATCGGACACTTTGATGTTGACCAGTACACTTTCACAACTGAATTTGTTGAAGTTTGCCAGCTTTCAATAGCACTTGTAATATCTTTCAGATCCTGAAAATAAAATAATATCTGTTAAATGTTATGTTTTGTTCATTTCAAACCTACTGTTTTACACTCGGTCAACTCTAAATCTAGATGCGTAATAAAAAAAAATGTGTAAGTTGAATAGATTGGTTATTCAGTGAAGTGGTATTATTTTGAAGTACGTTAAAATGCTTCTCGTGACATTTAATTCATATTGTCACTTTCATAAGTCAGATTTATACGAGTATGAAAATCAGGAACATATTTGATAACATTAATGTAAATTACCCCATTTTTAAATTATTTCCTTTGGTTTATAGGGAAATGTTATTGGTAATTCAATGTTTAGAACTGTGGCAAATAACAGTGTAATCATTTATATTTTCACTGTTTTACTGTAAAATGAAGTGGCAAAAAATATAATATTTAGTTTCGGTAAATTTTAAGTACCCCATTCTATTTCCCAACATGCAAAATATGTATCCATGCATTATTATTCTTTAATTGAACGTTTATGAAAAAAAGACACAAGCGTTAGCTATTTTTGGTCCTCCAATAATCATCAATACATTCAGTAATATCACGGAGGTAAGTTAACCATCGATCACTTTTCCTGCGTAAGAAGGTTTACCAGTATTAAGTGCACATTTGACGTTAGTAACTGACTATGGCCGATTTTAATAAGAGGTAGGGAGAAATTGGTCGTTGAAAGGATATCATGACCGATCTCAACAAAAGAAATATGGCCGGGTCGGGTGATCCTTCAAAATGCGTTCCAGCGCTCAAACAACTGAGCTTATCGGCCCGACTTACATTATTATCCCCCGCCATAGGCGAAGGGATATTGTTTTTGGCGTTGTCCATCCGTCGTTCCGTCCGTCCGTCTTTCAGTCCGTCCGTCCCGAGCAACATCTTTGAAGTGCTTTGGCGGATTTCATTAAAACTTGGTATGAGTATATATATTGATAATAGGATGATGCACGCCAAATGACATTGTACACCATCTGATAATAACAGAGTTATGGCCCTTCGTATCTTGAAAAAATGCTTTGTGTGTGTCTAGAGCCATATCTTGAAAGTGTTTTGGCGGATTTCATTGAAATTTGGTATGAGTGTCCAGAAGCATATTGGCGGGGGATATCAATTCAACGAATTTGCTTGTTAGTTTTACAAGAGAGTTATGGGCCTGACTGGCCCTTACTGTGGCTCTTTAAGATTCTATACTTTGCGCGTTAATTTCTACAAACAAAAACAACAACATTAAGTTATACGAATGAAACTGGTTACACAATAATTGCTTTATAATATTTTCGGTTATTAAGACTACAACCGGAAGTAATTACAACAACAACAACAACAACAACAGTATGACTGACCTTGAACATAGGATTTATACTTCTGAGAAATAAAATTTCGTAAAATATTGTAAAATATAAATGGTAAAATAAAAAGCCGTTTTGTTGATTAAAATCAGTTGACAACTGATGAAAATACATACGAATAAAATCTAAACGATTGTGCGAACAGACTTACTTACAGAGATTGATAATCATCAGATAATTTAGTATGACTCACCAAATGCTTTACAAGCAAGATATAAATAATACGTATAATCAGTCAAGCCTAACCGAGAATAGTCAATGAATTGTATTTATATGCACGGGTCACGTCGAAGTGTCCAATGTATACTGCCCAAATAAAAAAAGTGCCCAAATAAAAACAGTGTCACAACAATATCCAAAATTAGTAAACCGGACAAGAAACGTAAAAAAGAAGTTAATTCTACTGGGAGTGTGAGTAAGATTGATAATGAATTGACAGCTGACCAGCACGGTAGTAATGTTGTGCCAAAATCGTCCAAACATGAAAATTCAGGTGATGAAACATTTCGTTCAAACGAAGTCTCTGAAATTAAAAAGCAATTAAAAGGCATTAATTCCAAATTGTGAACTGCAATTATGTGTCGCTGATATTGTGCAAGAAAAACGGATATTAAAAATTGTCATTGTTTGCAAATCTCCTTTTGTACGCCTCGGAAGTGAATTTCTCGATATTTGTTTCATTGTTTTACCCATCTGAATTTCAACATTCTCGCAATTAAATCATATTAAAAAAATAACGAATGCTTTGAGAGTGTTTCAAAAAAGTCCTAAAAAGTAACAGCAATAAGAGATATTTTATTTGAAGAGCTTTTCTCGATATTTGTTTTACTGTTTTCAAACGATATACAAACGTTTGTACCGTTATTACCCTTGTGTCGATTTAATATTCTGATAATAATAAATGATTTTGTGACACTTAAGTTATGTAATAACAATGCGCGACTTCGCAGATTAAGGTCAGTCAAGTGGTTATACTTCATTAATGGAAAAAACAGTTACGTGCGAATTAATATCTTTTGGACATGAAATGTCTTTAGTGTTTTTTGTTGTTTTTCGCATAGGCTGTTCTTATTGTTAATTAATTTCAATTAGTTTCTTTGTGTGATTTATGGATATTTATATGTGCACACATGTGTATGTTTATACAAGTCTGGACTCATATATGTATATATAGGTGTATTGTGTATGTACATATAGAAATATAAACGCATATGTGTATGTATATTTGTATGCGTGTATGCATGGATGAATGTGCTTGTATGCGTGTATGTATGTATGTTTGGAAATAATTAATTTCAAGTAGTGTCCTTGGGTGATTTATGGATATGTATAAATGAACTTGTGTGTATGTTTATGCAAGTCTGAATTCATGTATGTATATATAAGTGTTTCTTTGTGTGATTTATGGATATTTATACATCCGCATGTGTGTATGTTTTATACAAGTCTGAATTCATATAAATAGAAATATAAAAACATATGTGTAGGTGTATGCATATTTATATGCTTGTATGTATGGGTGAAATTGTATGGATGTACATATGTTTGAAAATAATTAATTTCAATTAACCTCTGCATGTGATTTATGAATATGTATATACGCATTTGTGTGTATGTTTATGCAAATCTGAATTCATATATGTATATATAAGTGTTTCTTTGTGTGATTTATGGATATGTATATATGCACATGTGTGTATGTTTATACAAGTCTGAGTTCATATATGAAAAAACAAGTCTGAGTTCATATATGTATATATAGATGTTTTTGTGTATGTATATATAGAAATATAAACGCATATGTGTATGTGTATGGATATTTGTATGCGTGTGTGTATGGGTGAATTTACTTGTATGTATGTACGTATGTTTGAAAATAATTAATTTTACTTAGCTTCTTTGTGTGATTTATAGATATGTATATATGCACTTGTGTGTATGTTTATGCAAGTCTGAAAGCGTATATGTATATATAGGTGTGTTGTGTATGTATTTATAGAAATATAAGCGCATATGTGTATGTATATTTGTATGCGTGTATGTATGGGTGAATGTGCTTGTATGCGTGTATGTATGTTTTGTTTGAAAATAGACATGCCTGCATATAACTATAATGATATTTTAGTATATGTAAACGATTATGTGTGTAAAATGAAGGTCTGTTGTCATGCTTCACAATTACGTTTGTAAAACTGCCCATTGTAGACCGTTACTTCAAGAAGCCTTTCTGCTTTCGTTTTTTTTCGTTTTAAGGCTCCTTGTTGTGTTTTAGTTTTCCAATGCAATAAACGATGGCCTTGATACATCTTTAAACTAGTAAAGGTGTATCAAACAGGCCGATCTTATTGTTATGAATTTCAATTAGTTTCTTTGTGTGATTTATGGATATGTATATATGCACATGTGGGTATGTGTATGCAAATCTGAATTTATGTATGTATATATAGCTGTTTTTTGTTTATGTGTATATATGTGCACTAAATAGTGTTTACATTTAATTGACCGTATTTCAAGTAAACAGATTCCTGTTAACTTTCTAGCAAAATATGCATTTTTTATTCTCTCATGTTAATTTGTTCACCCTTTTTCTTTTCAACCTATTTCTTGGTGTATAGTAGAACATATCTTTTTTCATTTTTGTTTTCAACTTATTTCTTGGTGTTTAGTAGAAAATATATTTCATCTAGTCTTAAGACAGTAACCAAGTGGACAGGCACACAAAAGATTGCAATTTACTTAACTCCCTTTTTGTATGAGTATTAATATATGTACTCTTAATGTAAAAGGGCTAAATAACAAAGACAAACGAACTAAAATTTTCAAATGGTCAGACGAAAAAAAACAACAATTGTCTTTTACAGAAAAGTCACCTAACAACTACCTTAGCACAAACATTGAAAAATGAATGGGACGGAGATATTTATCTAAGTGGACAACATACAAATAAACAAGGCATCGCTTTTTTGATCAAAAGTAATACAGAAATAACAGTAGATAATTTTAACGAAATAATAGTTGGAAGACAAGCAAGTATAGATATAAAAATACACGAAACACAATTAACATTAATAAACGTTTACGGCCCTAACATAGATGAATCCAAATTTTACGAAACATTACAATCCTATATAATAAGTAACCAAGATAAAAACATTACAGTCGGAGGCGATTTCAATATTGTTCTTAACCCAATGTTAGATAAAAGAAATGGAAATCTTCATGCTCACTCAAAAAATAGAAACATTTTGAATAATATTATTGAAAACTACAATTTAATAGACATATGGCGTACAATTAATCCGAATGAAAGAAAATTCACCTGGCATTTAAATACAAAACCCACAATATTTTGCAGATTAGACTACTTTTTGACGATGCTGGAACAGCAGCGTCCAAGGTTTGATAACCAGTAAAAAAATCTTCACAGTGGCGCCCTATGTAAAAGACCGAGCCAGTCCGATTGAGATACCTCGATTTTTCAGTCACTTCCCTTGGCATTCGCCACTGCGTAGGAGATTGCTCGTTGATTTTCATTGATAACATTCTCCTAGCAGAGCTGTCGTTCGTGTTGATAAAGGTAAATATTAAATAACAGCATATCCTGGGGAAACAGATTCAATAAGTGTATCAGAACGTTAATTTCAAATTAGTAATTTTACATCCATTTTATTTTTATGGACCAATGAAACAACTGTATATTTTCTCTATTTTGTTTGATATTTGTTCTCGATTTAGTAAATACATTGCGACTAAAAACATGTAAAATTAACTTTTTACGTGATCACAAAACTAAAGAATCCGAACGATTTCGAACCTGCAAATTGTAAACGCTGCACTGCTATAATATATATAGATACAACAACAATTCTTTGCGTAAATGTCTGTCCCGCTAGCGCAATAGTAAGGACGTTCGCTTTTTCACCTTTACGACACCGGTTCGATTCCCGCTCCTGGCGCAATGTTATATTTTGTATGTTTTGTGGTCACCATTCCTGACAGTTGTTTTTTTCCGGAAAAATCTCATCCCCCCGCAGCATTTGACCATATAAAAATTAAAAAGTATTTCAGTATAAAACAAATAGCTGGAAATTGAAGCTATCATTCAAAATTCGTCCCAACTGTCGTCAATCTAATCTTATTAAGTAGGAGTGCTGGACACACTCCGGGTCCCAACATTATGCAGCCTCAGTGCGGAGGTAACTCATTACCTTGGAAAAACACAAATACACACACTGGGTGCAGCCTAGGCGCGTATAGACTCAAACAAGGCAACAATTTCAAGTGCGGGCACAATCATTTAAAATTTACATATTGAATACGATATTCTAACAGAAATGACACAACCACCTAAGTGTACATACTATGTTTGATATTTCGTTCGATTGTTAGATTTCAGCATATACATGTATAAGATCATTTCGCTATTAGTTAACTTATCCATATGTTCGTGGGCGAACTCGGATTGTCAAGTGATCATACGATTGAGCTCACATGGTCCGGCTATGTGCTCATACCTACTTTCGAGAATCATCATGACTGTATTGCCATACTTAATGAACAAGAATGTGACCCGCCTCCCAGTTTCGCTCAATGGGTCAAGTTACCCACGGGTACTACTTCCCCGTACCCCTAAACTTTTTTTCGTACCAAAAATGTTTCGTACGCAAATTTTTTTCGTACCAAATTTTTTTTCGTACCCAAAATTTCCGTACCCAAATTTTTTATCGTTCCCAAATGTTCGTATCAACATACACAATTGTGGTGATATAGATAAACTTAAATTGATGTTTTATATCCATTCTCTTCAAAAGCATCGTCACACCAGTACTGCCAGTACTTTGATTAATATTTGAGTCACTTTGCAATATTATCGACACATGCAACATAAAACCAGGATTTATGACTGATCACTCGGTAGTTGAACTAAAACTACATAAAATACAACCTGAAAGAGGCCCAGGGTACTTTAAACTTAATAATAGCATCTTATTAGATACACAATATCAAACACAAATAAAACCGGAAATAACTGAAACAGTTCAAAATAACAAAGATGCAAATCCAAACACCTTATGGGAAATTATTAAAGGCAATATACGTAACACAACAATAAGATACACGTCATTTAAACAAAAAGAAACACAAACTTGAACATGAAACCATAAAAATCATTGAAACACTTGAAAAACAGTTGCATGAAACAAACACAAATAATACCACCGCAATTGAAAATGAAATTGCTTCAAAAAAACAAATATTAGAAGGAATTTATCATACACACCTCAATGGCATAATACTTCGAGCACGGGCACAGCATGTTGAACAAAATGAAAAAAATACAAAATACTTTGCAAACATTGAAAAACGTAGAAGCGAACAAAAAACTGTGCACAAACTAGTTGTCAATGGCAAAGACATAACAAATAGAAATCAAATACTAGAAGAACAACGAGTATTCTTCGAAACGCTCTATAAACGAAAGAATGTCGAAATTAACACCCTGTTTTAAAATACACATCATGCTTTAAATGAAGAGGAAAAACAAGTTTGTGACGGATTACTATCAGAATATGAATGTGGGCTGGCTCTTAAAGAAATGCAAAATAACAAAAGTCCGGGATCTGATGGCATCACTACCGAGTTTTATAAAATATTTTGGAACGATAACACATTTAACTAATTCACTAAATTATTCATTTAACAAAGGAAGTCTAACAACACTTCAAAAACAAAGTATAATATCACTCATTCCAAAACCTGGAAAACATTTAGAATCCCTGTCAAACTGGCGCCCGCTTAGTTTATTGAACAATGATTATAAAATAGCAACAAAAAGCATAGCAAACAAAATTAAAAAAATATTACCATCAGTCATTTCAAGAACTCAATCCGGTTTCATAAAAGGACGTTACATTGGTGAAAACGTTCGTCTTATACAAAAATGCATTAACTATTTCAACAATTCAAATAATTCTGGTCTAATATTCTTTGCAGACTTTGAAAAGGCATTCGATTCACTTGATCACTCGTTTATGTTCGCGTGCTTAGAAAATATGAACTTTGGTGATAGTCTCATAACATGGGTAAAACTGTTCTATACCGACATTAATAGTATAATTACTAACAATGGCTTCTTCTCAAACAGCTTTAACATTGAACGAGGGGTTCGACAAGGGTGTCCACTTTTATCATCTCAATTTATTATATGCATCGAGTATCTATCACATCATATCCAATCAAATAAACATATAAATGACATATCAATAGAACCTGACGAAGAAATTAAACAGTCCCTATTTGCTGACGATGCAACTTATTTTTTAAATGACAATTACAATTCTTTCCATAACCTAATAGAGACACTAACCCTTTTCGGAATGACATCGGGTCTTAAACTTAACAAAAGCAAATGAACTGTGCTACGAGTAGGTAAATTAAAACAAAGTAATGTCCATTATAAAAAAGAAATGAAATTTAACTGGACATCCGATGAAGCCACCACGTTAGGAATTACGTTTACAAATAATTAAAATGATACAATTCTGAAAAAACATACTACCTAAATTACAAAAATTAAAAAACTGCTTAAAATCATGGCAACACCGTAAACTTACATTAATCGGGAAAACACAGTATTAAAAACGTTTGCACTTCCTAAATTTATTTATGTATTAACAGTTCTCCCAAATCCACCAAATGACATTATAAACGATATAAATTCAACAATATTTAATGTCGTATGGGACGATAAACCTGACAAAATTAAACGAACTCAGTTGATTCAATCCATATAAAATGGAGGTATCAAAATAACGAATATTGACTCATTCGTGAATGCAATCAAATGCAGCTGGATAAAGATACTTAGATAGTACCAATACGAGTAAATGGAAACTATTCTACCAGAAGATTAAAAAAAAAATATGGCGATTCCTTACTTTTTGAATGTAACATCAGCAATAATATCTTACATGAAATTTCAAAAGAAAACACATTTCTATCTTATGTTCTATCAGCATGGAGTAATGTTACTCATAACCTAGAAACCCCAACTAATAGTAAAACTATTTTATGGAACAATAAAGACATAACTTCAAACAATAAGACGTTTTTTTATAAAGATTGGTTTGAACGAAGCATAAAATACGTCGACCAACTATACGACTACAAAATCAAAGACTTCTACTCCTTTGATAATATATGTTACATATACGGAATACCCTCAAGTAATTTCCTGAGGTACTACACATTAATAAAAAACATACCCATACATATTAAATCAATAATCAATACAAATACCACACCATGTACTCAAACAACATTTTTAGAAAACATACTTGCAAGACAAAACAAAACGAACAAAATATTTTACACACTACAAATTAAAAACCCTATAGAAAACTCCAAAATCCAAAATAAATGGCAAGTGCTTTTTCGAGAACAAGAACTTAATTGGAAACACATATTTATCATGCCATATAAAGCAACTATCGATAGCACACTGAGAAATTTTCAATATAAATACGTCCATAGAATTATAGCTACAAATAAACATCTCTTTAAATGCAAATTATCTAACTCTAGTTTATGTGACTTCTGCTGTGAAAACATCGAAACTATAGAACATCTTTTTTGGGAGTGCAAACACATCCAGCCTATTTGGAACCAGTTAGCATCCTTTCTTGAACATCAACAACTAAGCGTTAAACTATCCTATATAAGTGTAAGTTTCGGAATTAACTCATTTAAATCCTTTGAAGGTAATAATATTGTGAATTTTATTCTTATATTGATGAAATATTTTATCTTTAACATGAAGTGCAGAAAACAAATACCAAATTTAATTTTTTTATCCATAGTCTTAAACTTAAAATCCAGATTGAGAAAGAAATAGCCCTCAGTAATGACAAATTGGAGATCTTAAATCAAAAATGGAATCGAATTAAATTCTCAAAATGCTTGTCCACTTATATACTATTCACTCTTTTTTTAATTTATCTTTTTCAAATATTTTTTAGTATTATTGTTTTTTGTTTTTTTTTTCAATCTTATAAGATCATTAATAATATATAGCCGAACACCTACTGTTGTCATAGATCGAAATGTCTCACGCCAAGGTCTAAAACTTTATCAGGCATAGTTTTTGTATACTTTGTTAGAACCATTGTTTGCAAATAGAAAAAAACATGTAATTATGTATACAATATATGCTTTATAATGAATAAAAAAAATTAGTATAACGTTTCGAATATGTTCGTGTGGTAGTGAATGACAAAAATTTAGTAGTATGCACAAGAATACTGTTGACAAGGGTCAAGTTTACAAAGTAAGTGATACGACTATTCTAATGTAAAACTACTTCTCGCTTGTTGATTGCACAGCAGATCTACAGATTTAAAAAAAAACAAGGAGTCGAAAAAAGGCATTATAAATTGCAGAAGGGATTATGTATCATAAGGATAAAGTAAATATGTTTTTAATGTATATTATTACCCTATCAAATCACTAGTCAGCCACCTTTCTTAAATGCGAATATGTAAATGAAGCAACCTGACAACAACAATCATTATACATTTAACAGTAAATATAATCAATATATATATATATATATATATATATATATATATATATATATATATATATATATATATATATTGTAACAGAAAAAGTGCTTGCCTTGAGAGGCTTCTGTTTACCAGGTTCGTTTTTTCTGTTATAAAATAACCTTTTTGTTGATATGTTCCTTGGAGATGCACAAAGCAGTTGCTGACGTGACCACAGCCTGATGGTAAGATTGAACTTCCCATTTGGGCATTCGCAACAGTGCTCTTGCCACTTGAGACCCTAGACATGTAAAGATGACAAATACATTTTAGTATACATGTATATATATATATATATATATATATATATATATATATATATATATATATATATATATATATATATATATATATATATATATATATATATATATATATATATATATATATGTATTTTGTTTGTTTGCTTGCTTTTATACCAGATTTAACGATGCATCTGTCATAATTGTGTAATTTACTAGCTCATCAGTATATTTGCACATATCAACCAATAACCAACGCACGTCAGTAAGAAATTATTTGTGTATGAATAATTAAATCTAACATAACATTTGAATGTAAAATGTATAACCAATGGTCAATAGTTTTCGTTTATAAGTGACATTGTTAAGCAAACATCACGCTTGTCTAACAGATTGTACGTGAAATGTCAAAGATTGAGAATGCCATTTGTCCGTTTGACGCACTACGAACTTACCGTCTTAAATTGTAAAATTCGGTTTGCCAAATTTTCTATTTGAACAATAATAAATGAATAAAAATGGCACAAAACGTATTGTCAAAATAAGTATGATAGGTGCAATCAGCAACGGAGTTCATGCACTTATTGTGATAAAAATGAAGCCAAGCCATAAATAATGAATTAATCTAAATTATATAATAATAGAATGTAAAAAAAGCACAGATGACCTTAAATTTCCTCAGGCGGGCACACAATGCAATGCAAAAGTTAGTTTGCATATAGGCAACAAACGAACAAACATATTTTCTAAACAACCTTATCAGAACACAAGTAATAAAAGTGACGACAGTGGTTGCTCGTATTTGTTAATCTGACTGTGATCTAACTGATCACTAATTTCAACCTGATGTATTTTTTTTGTGTTTGTAAGCTACATGTACACAAAATGTTAGTGCACTACATACAACCTTACTCCAAACTTGTGTTACATTAGCAGAAACCATTTCCTCCCGTTTAAGAAACAATGATATTTATCTTGACTCAACGGACCACAAATCCAATCCCGAACTTGGTATGTATTAAAGTTAGCGATATACAAAAAGGTCAGTGTCATGTTTACATCATGCTATATACAACAGGTCAGTGAAACCTTTACATACTATCTTCGGTTATCAAGCCGATTTAGTTTAATATTTTCTAAAATTTTTTTGTTCTTATTAGCTGGTACCGTACAATTGCTCCGAATGTCCCCTAACTCAATCCGAATCTTAGCTAACTAAACACAAAATTTGAATGCAATACGTTCGTTAAAACGAAATGACACTTAAAGAAACCAAGCCTTTTCTTCTTTTTTCATCAAGATTTTTCAATGCAAAAGTTATCGACCGCATACCATATTTTCAACGAATTTTGCCTACCATTATCTGATAAAAAGGATTTCCGATGGTGGTTGAAAACCAGGTTAAATAATAATCAAGAAGGATTTAAAAAATACTGATATATACTGAAAATATTGAATAGCTAGGTACATTTTATGACAAACAGTTTATTAAAATTATTATCAACATAGAACGTTTATGCATATATTCAAATATAATATCAATAAATGAGGAACATCAGTACATGAAAAACCGACTTGGCCAGAAGCTGAGTGTTTCTCCTGCACAAGAGACAGTCTATACAAAGCTCAATAGAGCAGTTTTGAATTATTTAGTTATCAAATTGAGATATTCCGATTACAGCTCATGACGCACTATGCACAATTGATAAATGGTCAAAGAAGATTCAAACGAAACAGTTCCATGTATTATTGGGTTTATCATTAATCGATTTCCTGGAACAATAAATATAATTATCAAATGTGGATTCTAGAATTTTGACTTCTGACTTCAAGAATGCTAGACTCTTCTTGTTAGTCATGTGCGGTATGTTGTCTTAAATTGAATAATGAATGAAACAATAATAGCTTTGGCAAGCTATTCATAGCCAAATTAGCTGAACCTCTAAGTAGTAAATTTTGACCTCTGAGGTAGTGAGATTTCACATGGTTGCAATAAGTAGTGAGTTATCGTACTCAACGTTATAAATGACAAAGTAACGTTTGAAATAATCTGTTTTATAGCCTTATTTGATCTTCGAAGAAGTTGTTCTTGACCTAAGAGGTATGAAAACGGGTGTAACAAGCGACATATCGTCTTATGATATGCACAATCCATAAGTTTTGACAAAGTTATGGCTTAAAAAGGAATTGCAAGTTGTTTGATTGAACAATTTTACTTTTAAGACGAGGAAAAAAGTTGTAACAAAAAACAATGTCGTCTCCCCATGAGTGTCATTTGTGCTTAGTTATCTAAAATAGCATACTGAATAACAAAGTTAAAGTCTAATCAAGCTGATAATGGTCAAATGTGATCTTGTGTTTACTTTTGAGCTAAGCTATTTTAAAATTACTCCATATATTGCAAAGTAGTAAACAAGAGACTCATCTTGGATGTAGTAGACGGGTGGTACATGCGATAAGTAGTCCCCCAAAAGTGGATATATGCGCACAGTCATTTGAATATCTATTCTTATATATTGAAAATTTAAAAAAAATGAGGCAGTGAATTTTGCAAAGACGCGCATTCTTGACAATTGTACATCGGAAAGTGAAAGCGATATATTTCAGTCTTATGTTTGTGTTTCAATTTCGATATTGACGCTTTAAATGACAAAAACTTAGCATTACACAAAGTTTTACCTGCCGATGGTGATATTTTAATATATCCTCTTGTTAACATTCCCTTGATCGTATCTATTTTTTCCGTTAATGGTTCAATCAGATTACTTTGTTCTGTTTCCTTGACATCAACTTGTTCAAGCACACTAGGAAGTAAGTCGCCATACTCTGTAGACAGTACAAGAAAGAATATAATATTTTTTGGACAGAAGTTTTCTATAAAATGGTAAGAAATCAACATATTAGTAATATATTAGTATTTTTGTTTCATTGTACAAGACAATTTAGTATAGCATTAAAAACATCATTAAATATAATGATACATCTTGTAACCTGTTTACTTAGTATTGATTAACATAAAATGGGTTTTATTCTATTGACCTTAGCCAATGGCCTATAGTAAACCGCAAATAAGAAAAACAGAATCTCAGTCAGGTGCATGTTTATCCGAAGATTTGGTACCCGGATGTTGACAGACGATATTGATGACGTTTACAATAGGTATTTTGCTTCGCAACAGATAATGAAAGTGAACGTGTCGAATAAGAAGCGCATCCCGCTTACGGATCATGACGCAATGGGCTTGATTCCTGGACACCTCCGTTTTTTGTCCAACATTTTTTTCTTACGCTAAAACTTAGTTCAGACTGTTAAAAAATATAAATATTATAAGCACTTATATCTAATGACATTAGAAAAAATGCCAAAGTCTGTTAACAATGCCGCTAAACGTATATGGGAACGAGATTTTCATTCAATGATCGCAGTTTCACAAATTGTCTTATATATGCCATTATTCCAATAAATATGTTCCTAACATTTGTCGTTAACTTTTTGCATAGTCAGTTATTCTTTTTTAAAAAGTGAATCTCGGCGTATTTGATTTCGAGAAAACATTCTAAATGGTTTTATTTAATAATGAGGAACGTTACTTAAAATTGTTTTAACAGATAAATACGTGTCTTGTTTCTTGCAGAAGACTGTCGAGTTTTTTTAGGGCTGTAATACCGTTAAACTTTTTGACGGCAAAAAATTACCATGCGATTTTTGGCGTCGAGAGAGGAGGTCAAATTCTAATATTTCGATATTAATCTGCAAATTATGTAGCATAATATTTGAACTCATGTGAAAAAATGTAATAACGATATTAAAAACTTCAGAACGTATGCTCCACAATACGCGGATAATGTAATGTTTTGCGTGTGTAATGAAGTCGGTAAATATAGCATCAACAAGAATAAATCAACAACAACACAACAAAAACATATTGTTCCATTTTGCTAAAATAGAAATGAAACGATTGTAACAGTATAATGAACAGTTACAAACAAAACAATAAAGAGAAACATACAACTTTGAGCTTAACTTCCAATTGATCAGGTCGTTCAGTCTCGTAAATAGTAAAGATGTAATGATAACGTAAAATAAACAAAAGCATAAATAAACGTTTTGACAATCAGAAATAACAATTACATTCGGACATTTACTTGCTTGCAAAATACCAAGCGCTCATGATACATATTCCTGATTTTTCAATTGATATAGGACGGTTTGCAATATATCATCACTTCTTGCTTCATTTATTTGTACTTATTCTAAAAAAAACTTTGATAGCCTTTTAGATTTTCAAGTGTTCCTTAAACATTTACTTCAGAAGAAACTTCCCTGTATCTTGCCAATATAATTTTAACGCCGTCAGCGCTTTCGTTTTGATCAGTAAGTTGTTGGAATATTATATTTAAATAACGTTCGGTCGCCATGGTGTAGTGGATAAAGTGTCCACCTAGCGACCGGGAGGTCACGGGTTCTATCCGAACTGTGGGAGAGTTCTTTAGATCTCCCCCTAAGACACTTAGTACTGGTTTTAATCCCAGGAAACGGATTCGAGAGCGTTTCAATAAACCTGAGGCTTTCACATTTATCGAGCTACAATAAATAGAAGACCAAAATACCTTTTTCAATGAATTTTTCAAGATCTTTAATCACACCAAGAAGCGAATTTCTTTTAAACCCGAAATCATTGAACATCTGCTCCATTATTCCGTTTTTTGTGTTTGATGGAATCTTTATCTAAAAAGAGAGCTTCATGGAATATCATTGAATATCATGAAGATATTGTTCCAAACTATATGCATAATTCTGGTATGTCAAAGGAAAGACCCAGAACAGCCATTTCAATACTTTTGTTATAATTGTTTAGCCTTCAATTGCAGTTAAGAACTCATATAATTAGTACAAAATGGCCGTGTTTTTCAAATACTAAAAATGTCTAGAAATTATTATTATTATTACTATTATTACTATTATTATTATTATTATTATTATTATTATTATTATTATTATTATTATTATTATTATTATTATTATAATTATTATTATTATTATCATTATCATCATCATCATTATTTTTATTATCATTATTGTTATCATTATTGTCATTTTTATTATTTAAACACATTTTTAAGTACGTCTGTTAGCTGTATATATCAACTTATTATTTTAATATTTTACGTAATCGACACATTCATGGAAGATACGAGTGATGGCAATTGAAAATGTTTCAGAAGGATGGTTCACTGTACACACAAGTGAGTGTTATAGGACAGACTTAAGGTGAAAATTACATACGGAATGAAAAAAACGTAATAAACAAATTGGTCATGATGACTATTAAGCGCTCACCTAAATTAACAGACAAAAATTGTTAAAGACTAACCTGATAGAAGGACTGAACCAGGTTCCATCAGTAATTATATTTATAAGTACGTTCACGTATGCATGCAGCAATAATTTTATGTCTTTATTTATATGTAACTGTAGTTGACATCATAAGCATATGCGAATTCCCAAATAAGTTTTTGCCGGTAGATGTATGATATAAACTGTATTGATATTGGTACCGGTATATGACATGCCTGTTCATTTTAATAGTGTATATTAACACTATCTTTCTCTCGAAGTATGGACATGCCGATGTGTTTCTTTTTTTCATGATTTCTTTTGCAGAACCAATACTTGGCTAAAAAACACAAGATCGAGAACCAAATAAATGTTGGTGTCCGTTTGTTATTTGAAATAGTGAAAAATTTCCGTTTGTTGTGACACTAAAAGACTAGTGTTAAAAATAATCATATTATGTTTGTGTTACCAGTAATTATGGGTTCAGACGCTGTTAATGACATCGCTTATTTGATAAAAACATGCACAAACCTTGATTTTTGTTGCCGATTTATTTATAATGAATCATTATTCCCGATCTGTTTAAATCAGCCATAGTTATTATTTTTAATGACACTGGTAACAGCAAATAATAATTTACTTGGTTATTCATTTTATTTTGTCTGTGTTCTGTTTGTGACTCGTTTTAAAAACTGTGTTCATTACAATCAATAATCAAATAGTGACGTATTCGGCAAGTTTTGTTCACGTTTTGCAAATAAACTGCTCGTATGCGGATAATGCAATTTAATAATTTAATAAAACTAGTTTAAATAACTGAAATAAATGGTATACCTTACATACATATTTTCAATGTTTAGTTTTAGTATATATTCATGTAGCCTAATCAATGAGAACTACATAAGCAAATTGCTTTAAAATCATGAAGTGTATACAACATAAAATTTATCCCAATAATGTCATTTTCCTGTCAGATTCATCACGTGAAAGTTTCTCACCTCAATAGTTTAGCCATATCTTAAAGCTAGTGTCCCTTTTCTACAGCTGAATAAAAACGCTAGACTGGTTTGTTTGATCATTAATTTAATCATTATACAAATATAAAACCAAACATAAATAAATACTTCAGCACCAAACCTTTTTCTTTCATGATTTACAGTCAATTTGTATTGAATGGTTATCTTATTAATACAACATCGCAAGTAACCGATCTTTGTTCTTGTTCCAGCAAATTTCAATGGCCAGAAAAAAGGACAATAATAAACAGTTTGACAAGTGAACATACTGATGTCTTTTGCATTTTCCGCTAGGCGTCGGGGTTCAGATGATTGTAAAATGTCATTCATACACAAGCTTAACTTTTCTTAGTAATCATACAATGTCGTATCTTTGAGGTACCCTTTAAGAATTTAGATGAACACTTACATTCTCCAGAAAGCAACAACCTAACACCTATAACTTCACAATGTTGTCAAAGCCAATACCGGAAGTAAGCTCTCACAAACATCTTGGGGTTTATCTTTCGAGCGATTGTAAGTTGCACATCGATTGTAAATATATCACAGATAAAGCGTGGAGTCTAATTAATATAATACGTAAACTGAGATTTAAATTTTACCGTACATCACTCGATACCATCAATACGTTGGTAGAATATTCCGAGTTAATATGGGCTAATTGCACTCAATCAGAAAATCATGAACTTGACAAAATTCAAACATAAGCAGCGCGAATAGTAAGTTGACCATCCAAATGAGTATCCTTTAACAAATTGCAAAAAAGAAATTAACTGGGAACCACTTCAAAATCGACGCGACAAACATCAACTAATACTTTGTTTAAATGCAAAATTCCCTTACCCCACAGTACTTGGGCGACCTAGTAGCTCAACAGGTCGAGGCTTCTACAAGGTATAATTTCTGTAACGCAAATCCATGACGCACATCCAAATCAAAATAAACCCTTAACTATAATTTCTTTCTACCAGCAGTTATTCGAAAATAGAATGCAATACCAGAAGCAGTTAAACATAGTGAATCTTTGAATACATTTAAATCCAAGCTTTAAATAAATTCGATTAAAACACCATCGAACTTTTATAAAGGAAAACGTTGTCTCCGAATACTTCATACACAGTTAAGGACTAAATCAAGTGCGCTTAATAAAAACCTTAACGAAAAAACATAATCGAATACACACTATGTTCCTGTAGAGATATTGAATCATCTTTCTCGTATGACCTCATTTTAACGAAATACGTATAACATTAATGAACAGTATATCAAAATAACCAGCGATGTTGAGCTTGATATTCTACTTTTCGGTAATACACATCTTAACAAAACTGAAAACTCTGAAACTGTTCTGCATGTTCAACAATTTATAAAAGAATCTCGGCGATTTCCTTTTCAATCTGTTCGGGACTAGTTGCTATTGTTTTAAATCAAAGTCCTCGCATCGACGATCCTTCGTCCTTATTTCCTTATTGTTTTCATTCCTTTTGTTTTTTTTCTTACAAAACCTTTGTATATTTATTACTAATATTTCCTATGTCTATCATAAACTAAATTATATTGTTCCGAATACACTGCCAATTATGTGTAAATATAATCCTAAGGTGAGAAACTCTATAAGATCTGTGTCTTCTGTTTCAATCCTTTTCGGATATGTATTGTTTTGTGTATTTTGTTAAATTGTACTTGCCAAAAGAATAAATATGTTAAAACTAATTTCAATAAATGCCTATTTAAAATTCCATTAAAATAGACTTGTTAATGTTGGATCTGCATCTTTATTTAAATGTATTGATATCCATCGCTTAAAAATAGTTTTGGTTCACATTCCACAAAGTATGAATAAACCCCTACTTGCAAAATTTACAAGTGTTTGAACATACGGAAAACGTTTTAAAGAATCCGTACTTTACAGACGTGACATTTGGGTTAGGTATGTTCAAAGGCATGGCCACAGTTAAATATTTTTTTTACATTTAACATATGTTATATTATTGTTTATTAATATTTCATATGTTTTTACTATACACTTCTTTTCCTAAATCAGTCATATATCATTTACAATCATAAAAGCTGATGAATTTGTCACTTTTTAAAAAGTTGTTGATGCAAGCCTAGCAATGTTTTATCAGAATATTATTATGGAATTTATATTTTAGTGAATGTCAGACATATGTCTTTTTCATATATACATGCATCTCTAGTGATTTCTGTTCCAGCCTTCTAAAATGGTATTGTATAACCGATGACCTGTTGCCAATCATGTTTGATATGCTGGTTCTTTTACTGTTCCCAAGCATGTTGAAACCTGTTCAAAACGTTAAAGCAAACAATAGCAGCATTCTTGGAAAATCAGTCTTAATTCATGTTTGTAAAGTATCATCACAGGTAAGCCTGTGCAGTGCTCACAGGGCCTCACAGGTTAGCCTATGCATGTTTGTAAAGTATCATCACAGGTAAGCCTGTGCAGTGCTCACAGGGCATCACAGGTTAGCCTGTGCAGTGCATGTGTGTAAAGTATCATCACAGGTTAGCCTGTGCAGTGCTCACAGGGCATCACATGTTAGCCTGTGCAGTGCATGTGTGTAAAGTATCATCACAGGTTAGCCTGTGCAGTGCTCACAGGGTTGCTTAGAGCAAGGCTGAAATATATCTTGTAGGTATTTGTTTTCAATAACACAAGAAAGCTAATGAGGAAGTCTGTATAGGCACCAGAGAATCAAGTTAATTAATGTTTCCTTTATGTGCATTTTTCATAGTATTGCATCTTACAAAAAGTATGCAAGAAATGGTATTGTTTTTTAGTTTACCAATTTTTTTAGAATTAGTTTATGTTTGCAATGGCAATATCAAGTGCACATTAGTCGTTTGTTAGTCATGTTGAAAATGAATGTCTATTTATATAAGTGTATGAATGGAATCCCCTGACATTGTAAGGTATTCTCAGAGGACAAATAGATTGCATCCACTAATATGTGTCTCTTTAAACCTTTACCAATTAGATACTCATTTTGACGCATTTTTAGTCCCTCAGAAAGTTACTTGTAAATTAAATTAAAGACCTTTCTTACTACATTCAAGTTTTAAAGGCTTCATTTCCAACTCTTAGATACTGATGAGCAGAAAACAGCATAAAACCTTAACAGACTACGAGTTACTTTCAGGCTGTTCATGTTTTATGCTGTTTGCACATACCCAGTATCAGTATAGAAAAACAGGGCTCAAATCAAGTGTGGAGTGTCGTAGCAAAAAACAGGGCTCAAATCAAGTGTGGAGTGTCGCAGCAAAAAACAGGGCTCAAATCAAGTGTGGAGTGTCGTAGCAAACAACAGGGCTCAAATCAAGTGTGGAGTGTCGTAGCAAAGGGCTCAAATCAAGTGTGGAGTGTCGTCGCAAAAAACAGGGCTCAAATCAAGTGTGGAGTGTCGAAGCAAAACAACACGCCTCAAATCAAGTGTGGAGTGTCGTAGCAAAGGGCTCAAATCAAGTGTGGAGTGTCGTAGCAAAAACAGGGCTCAAATCAAGTGTGGAGTGTCGTAGCAAAGGGCTCAAATCAAGTGTGGAGTGTCGTAGCAAAGGGCTCAAATCAAGTGTGGAGTGTCGTAGCAAAAAACAAGTTTAACGGGAAAGTGCCCCCCCTGATAAGCATGTGCAGACTGCACAATCTAATCTGAGACAGCACTTTAAGTACATTCATTAAAGCCCGTTTTTGCACAGGGAGGCTCAGTTGTTATTGCAAGAAGTAGTGACTTGATTCTTACATAAATGTTGCCCTTGATAAATTACTTCAGTTTGTAACCATTCGGACATGCATGCACAAGTTTTGATAATTAGTTACTACCCGTATGTTTGTTTAAAAAAATCTGAAGCTAATTTGTGTGTGGTGTGTGTTTGTATTGTTTTTTGAAACACCAGTAGTCACATGATAAATGGCAATAAATGAATTGCTTGTGGTATTCATTAATTTATTGTTTGGTTTGAGCTTCAGTTTTTGTCAAACACGTATGATAATAATATATGCATATAGACAATTTTATTGTTCACGTTTGAATGTTTTTGAAAAAGGAAATTCAGTATGGTATTGTATACATTAAAACTTTGAAAACTTGTTTGCTTCATTTAATAATAAACTTTCTGTGTCTCAATGAACATTTTATTTCAGGATGTTGTACGTAACTGGTACGCCAGGAATCCTCAGATAGTGGAGACAGAAGACAGCCTTGTGCAGCTGGCTAATCAGTGTTCAGAATTCATCAAAAAAGGTAACTAAAGCTTTCAGTGTTTGTTTGGAAACATTTATAGCCCTTTAAGTATACAATATGTATATACAAAAAAGAAAATGACAGAGAACAGTTGTAGTACATTATAAGCTCAACTACCCATTGATTAGTTCGAGGTATAACTTTCGTCCATTTGTCAGGGTCTGCTTAATGCTCTGGTTAAGGAAAGAGTTGTAATCCTTTTTATACTTACGCAATTCAGAATAAAGTTTGCTTGCAACAGCTCAATATGTATATCAAATGCAGATATTCATTTAAATATAAATGTATGTCTACATGGTAATTGTATCTGTGATTGACTAAGGACCACAACTATGACAGGCAATTTAGCAGAATTATGCCCCTTTTGTACTTAAACAATACAGTTTAAGCTTAGCTTTTGCTAGTAAATAAGATCAGAATGTATTCAATACACTATATGAACCTGTGGATGTAGCAAGCCTGCATGGAGAAATGGAGAACATCATTTGGGGCCAGTTGTGTCAAGGTCACTGTTGTTAAAAATAGACAAGGTGTTTCTTTTAAGTAGCTTCAGTAAGGGTGGAGATGACATTTTGTGTAGTGGCCTACATGATGAACGAGGGTGGCATTGCTAGCTTCAGTAAGGGTGGAGATGACATTTTGTGTAGTGGCTTACATGATGAACGAGGGTGGCATTGGAGATGACATTTTGTGTAGTGGCTGACATGATGAACGAGGATGGCATTGCACAGTTAGGGTGGAGATGACATTTTGTGTAGTGGCTTACATGATGAACGAGGTCGTCATTGCATTTAAGGCCAGTCAGGTCAATGGCATTGTTTCTAAAAATAGAAACAGGTTTTTGCTTTATAACTTGGCTTTGCTTTTAGAAATTGTGCTGAAGTTTGGTATGTAGCCTAAGCCTGTGACTGCATTGGGGCCAGTCAGGCCAAGGTGAAGGTCACTGTTACTTAAAAACAGGAATTTATCGGAAGGAAGTCTTTTGTAAACAAAAATCTAGTCTATGCGGAAAGAATGGTCCCAGATCAGCTTGGATGGACGGAACAGGCTGATCTGGGACAATACTTTATGCATAATGCCTTAAGCCTGATTTACCCAGAGACAGGCTCAAATGTATTCTGTTGCTATCCCAGGTGACCTTGAGTCTGTTGGTCAGTGTATGGATGAGTATTGGGTGCTCAAGAAGACGATGGCACCCGGGTGTGAGCCCGAGTTTGTCGCCCGCCTGATGACCTCCATGCGACCTTACGCCCTGGGCATGTGCATGGCAGGCGCAGGGGTGGGGGATTCATGTATGTGCTGGCCAGTGACCATGAGGCACAGAAGAACATCAAGAACATGTTCAACTCTGCAGATTTGCTCTAATATAATTGAGCCTTGCTCTGGAAAAATGGGGCTTAATGCATGTGGGTAGTGTCGTCCCGTATAAGCATGTGCAGTCTGCACAGATTTATCAGGGAGGACACTTTCGGCTTTATTGGTATTTTGTATTTAAAGAAGATCTCTTAGCAAAATATCCCGTTTATGTGGAAAGTGTCGTCCCGGATTAGCATGTGCAGACTACTCAGGCTAATCTGGCACAACTCTATGTACATGCATTTAGTCCCATTTTCCCAAAGCGGGGCTCAATTTGTTTCTTAATTATCATTTATGCCTTTCTCATCAGTGTAATCATTTACAGAATACTAAGACATACTACATGTATGCATAATATATATTTTTGCCAAATATCTATTGTGTTCAGTTGCAAAATAAAATGATATTTTTTATAGAATAAGACAAGATCCAGTCATAACTATAGTTAAGGCTTAAGCTGAGGTAATTTTTATTGATGAATGGTCCATTTTCAGTGTATTGCAAAACAAAACATTCAGGAGGTGGAAAAAAATAGTATTTGTGTTTCTAACTTTGTCTTATCATTGGTAATGCATGTAGATTAAATTAATTTAATGTTCCTTATTCCCCCCAAATGATAGCCAGAAGTTATTTTTTTAGGTTTCACAAGGAATGTGTGTTTACCAGGCGAGTATAGACGTGACAGGTATGTCGGTCACTGTGATCGAGGTGGACGAACCTTCTGAGACGATTTCCGAGGAAGCAGAAGACATGCAGGAGTACTACAACCAGCCAGAGACGCTGCCTGACGAAGTGTACCACAATGCATCTCTTGGTGTTGAGGCTCTAGCTTCTAATGTCCAGGGTGCCTTTCCGCTGGCGCAAGGGGAGTCGAGCAGGGAGCCAAGGCAAAGGGCCTCGAGCAGGGAGCCTACGCAAAGGGACTCGAGCAGGCAGCCAACGCAAAGGGACTCGAGCAGGGAGCCAACGCAAAGGGACTCGAGCAGGGAGTCGGCAGCTGCAAGGGAGCAGATGAGAAATAGTGCTTTTTGAGGTGTTAGAGGTCTTGTGTGAACAGATGCTTAATGGAGCCTCATTCTACACAGGTCAATCAAGGAGCACACTTTCAGCCTAAACTGGATTTTTACTAACAAGAGACTTCTTGTATACTGTAAACCTATAAAATTTCGTGGATTTTGTTGAAAAGTTTGCAGATTTATCACATATGTCAATAGGCGCCAATTAAAGTAAAGAGACGTAACGGTTATCACATGTGTATTTTGGGGACCTTATTACTTAATTGTTACTACTAGGAGACCGATTTCGCTGAGAATTGCAAATATTGTCAAGACAACATTGATGGCAATGAGCAAGCCAGAACCCACATTTGCGCCGCTTTATTGTTCGTAGTGACAATGATCGGCAACACTTTCATGTTTCAGTGCACATTAACCTCAAGCCTTGCTGTCAACACAGATTAGCAGATTATGCTTTGTTATTACTCTGGTTGTTTTAATTAAAGATTAATTATTATGACGGTCAGTCTTCCCCAAAAATTTGAAATCCACGAAATTGCGTGTCAACAAATTTGTTGTTTTCTATTAAACCACGAAATTTCATACCAACGAATTTCTATCTGTTTACAGTATGTAACAAAAATCTGGATCCTGCCTTAACTAAAATGTCCTTAAGCATAGTTAATGAAACCTATTGAGACCCGGTATTTATTTCAACAACATAAACCCGCTACAGAAATGCTGTTTTGTCTGTGACAAAGCTCTGGTTATTTTTATCAAAATACTTTTATGTCAGATATCAAAATAGGGCACAGTCCAGAGCACAGTCCTGGAAAGAAATTGCAATTTACTCATTTATACTTGTGGATTCATTTGTAAAATTCTAAACATCTGCACAATTATATTTGACTCCTACTTTTCAAAGTTAATAGCATCCCTGAATTGTGTCATGTGGCATTACTATTTATAATTTGTATATATTGTTTTTCCTATACCCGACGCTGAACATGTTGCAGGGTTTTTTATCCCAAAATATAGACAAATGGTGGTTTTTGTAGTGATAGGGTTTTGTTTTCTGAGTTTGTTTTTCTTTTGATATACTATTGGTAACTTAATTTGTTTTTGGGTTGAAATCAAACTGTTGTGTTTTTATATGTAGTTTTCCTTACTGATTTACACCAAATCCACGGTGCCTATACCACGTGACTTTTTCGGATCTGTGTTGGGAGAATAAAGCTCGACCCAGTTAACATTTTTAAGGATCTCTTTTTAATTATTTCACCATTTTTTATGGGATAAAGTAGAGAGCCCGCTCATTCTTAAGAGTTTTCTAATGGTATCATGATCTTTTTAATCAAATAAGTATTTTTCAGTAAAGTGCAACCGCGCGTTTGAACGGTTAGAAAAATGTCGGATCAGTGTGAGGGACTTCATATTACAAACGTGCGGTTGCACTTTTCTGAAAAAATACTTATTTGTTTAAAAAGATTATGATACCGTTAGAAAACTCTCACAAATGAGCGGGCTGTCCACTTTATCCCATAAATAGTGAAATATTAAAAAGGAAATTATTAAAAATATTAATTGGGTGGAGCTTTATTCTCGTAACACAGATCTTAAACAATCACGTGGTATAGGCAACGTAAAATCATGTGCCATTTATTTGTCTAGCCAAGTTAATTGTTCAGAGTTGTTTGTAGTGCATTCACATGCAATGGTATGCTCACACTTGTAATGTTTTCTACCATGTTTTCAAGACTTCCATATTACGGATTGTTACATATTTGGGGACGAATAAAAAATAAAAATTGCTTTCCGAGTTTTATTTCCTTTTACCTTTGTGGGCTGAGAAACAAAATAAATCTATTAAAAACAGAAAATTAAGTATACAAAACACAGATATAACAAATTCAAATGTTTACAGACTGATAGGTCCATAATAAAGAAAATTTCCTATTTTAAGTAATATATTTTTTATCTTTCATTCAATTATAAAGCTGAGTTACATCTTAAGATCTGCCTTCATTCACTGATAACATCTAAGTTATTATTAGATCTGCCTTCATTCACTGATATCAGCCGAGTTAAATCTTTAGATCTGCCTTCATTCACTGATAACAGCCAAGCTGTTTTTTAGATCTGCCTTCATTCACTGATAACAGCAAAGATGTATTTTTAGATCTGCCTTCATTCACTGATAACATCTAAGCTGTATTTTTAGATCTGCCTTCATTTACTGATAACAGCCAAGCTGTATCTTTAGATCTGCCTTCATTCACTGATAACAGCCAAGCTGTATCTTAAGATCTGCCTTCATTCACTGATAGCATCTAAGTGATATCTTTAGATCTGCCTTCATTCACTGAAAGCAGCCAAATTATATATTTAGATCTTTCTTTATTCACTGATAACAGCCAAGCTGTATCTTTTGATCTGCCTTCATTCACTGATAACAGCCAAGCTGTATCTTAAGATCTGCCTTCATTCACTGATAACAGCCAAGCTGTATCTTTAGATCTGCCTTCATTCACTGATAACAGCCAAGCTGTATCTTAAGATCTGCCTTCATTCACTGATAACAGCCAAGCTGTATCTTTAGATCTGCCTTCATTCACTGATAACAGCCAAGCTGTAGCTAGAGCTACCTTCATTCACTGATAACAGCCAAGCTGTATCTTTAGATCTGCCTTTATTCACTGATAACAGCCAAGCTATATCTTTAGATCTGCCTTCATTCACTGAAAGCAGCCAAATTATATATTTAGATCTTTCTTCATTCACTGATAACATCTACATTATATCTTTAGATCTGCCTTCATTCACCAATAACATTTATGTTATATCTTTAGATCTGCCTTCATTTACTGATAACAGCCATGTTATTATTAAGTTCTTCCTTCATTCACTCATAACATAAATGTTATATCTTTAGATCTGCCTTCACTCATGGATAACAGCCAAGTTATATATTTAGATCTGCCTTCATTCACTGATAACAGCCAATTAATATCTTTAGATATGCATTTATTCACTTATAACAGTCAAATTATATCTTAGATATGCCTTTATTCACTTATAACAGCCAAGTTATATCTAAAGTTCTGCCTTCATTTACTGATAACAGCTAAGTTTTATAAGTTTTATCTTTTACTCTTTCTGCATTCCTTGATAACAGCAAAAGATGTCTAACTACAGTTTAGTCAAACCAAACAATTGCTAGGCAAAAATAACCTTGACGATGCAGCAGCATACTTGAATGATCATCTTCTATCATTTAGCTTTTCTTTGGAATGTAATACTGCTTCTTTATACATGGATCTACAAATTTCAACAACTGTTTTTGGCAGGTGAAATTGGTAACATAATATCAAAATATTTCTTTTTTTGTCCTCGGTGGAGATGTTTTCTATGTATTACAAATAGCATTATCATTTATGCACTAACATAAAATATTTATAATCTAACATATGTGTTCATGGAATTCAAAGCATCTATATTTGGTTAAACCAATAACAAAAGTTAATGCATACAATGTGTAAAAAAATCCATCCCATTTGGTAACTGAAACATGTAATAAAACAGTAAATGTTAAAATGTGTTCACTTTAGTTCAGTTAAATTGCCAATGTGAATTTACAGGAATATACTGAAATTATATTCATACGCACATCAAATAAAAAAGTGACTAGTTTTACGCATAATGGACGGATAATCAAACATCCTGAACAAAAATAAAATGTTACAAAGAAAAATCTTCCCAAAATAACAATCATAAAGGTAAGATAAATTATACTTAAATATATATATATATATATATATATATATATATATATATATATATATATATATATATATATATATTAGTTTTCGAATACAGATTTTTAGTAATAAATAAAAGTAAAAGCCATCTGTAATATCATTAAAACTAATTCTGCTGAATAAAATTATCAAAAAGTACACATTGTAAGTAAGTAACGGATGCAACCCCATCCTGCTGTTGTAACACAAAACTATTATTAGGTTTACAAAAACTGCATCCAAATATCCAAGTGATAATGTTAAGATGATGATTAATATATTTGGAAGTTCCATCCCTCCAGACTCTCAAATAGAGCCATACGGATCTCAATACACATAATTGAAAACTTTTGAGATTTAAGAAATAAAATCCGCTAATTGAAATTCATATTGTGAGACAGATAATCATTGGTTTGAAAAGCTGGAAATTTAAAGCAAAAACAGTAACTTTGAAATTATTAATTCCTATTTACAAACGTTAACAATCATATCACAGTTAGTTGAAGACCATAATTATGTACAACAATATATATACACATGACAAATGTTTACCATAGTTCAAATATTTTACTAGACACAACTAAACATTAATGTCACTACACCTACACCAAAGGAACATTAAAAAAGTTAAAGGAACTTGTTCACAGATTTTCGTATTTTGACGAAAAAAATCATAAGTAATGTAATTATGAAACTGTAATATTTTGAATAGTTTTAAATAATTATAATAACAAGACTATTGCCAAGCAATATAGTCCTCTACCGGCTCCACTATTGTCAGAAATTCGACCATTGTCAGATTTTTTTATATTTGTTGCCATAGCAACCAGAAATTTTTATGTAACAACACAATGAAATGACGTGCATAATGTCCATATTGCAATTTATCCATGTTTCAAGTTTCATGAAAAAATATTAAGAACTTTTAAAGGTATCGCAGACAGACAGACAGACAGACAGACAGACAGACAGACAGACAGACAGACAGACAGACAGACAGACAGACAGACAGACAGACAGACAGACAAACAGACAGACAGAGACAGACAGACAGAGCGCAAACAATAAATCCCCTCCCGTGAAACCGGTAGGGGACAACAAGCAATTTTATTTTTTTAATTTGGATGCCCTGGGGATTAAATTCTCGCTAACTCACAAATTCGCTATCACACAACAAAGGCTTTCACATTTTAAATTTGTGTAATTCATGATTTTGCTAAATTATCAATGAAAAGCGTTACAAACTCTTTATGATTTTTTAAAATACTTCTTTTTTGAATCTAAGACAATTTTTTGAAAAACTGTACAAAAAGTCCCTTTAATAGTGCCTAGTACTTTCTGTGCAACAAAGTATAAAAGTTTTGTACAAACCTGTACTTATATTTGTTTGAGAACCAGATGTTAGGAAATGAAAACATGCAACACATATTTCATTGAGATCAAAGGAAAAATGGATAAAGTTTTAATAGCATTTGAATATGTTTACATTACTTCTTACTATTATTTAATTCAGTATCAATTTCAAATTATGATTTTACAAATAACCAAATTTGATTCTCAAAACAAACACTGTTGCAAGTTAAATGATAGGAAATCATTTTTAGTTCTTTCTTTCTTGTACTACTGCGACTTAATCATACTCACTCTTTCAGTGTAAGAAATACACTGAAAGTATTATATAAAGAAACACAATAAATAAATGCTAAATTATGATTACATTAACAATATAATTTCAAGAAATTAATAGGTAAAAAATGTGACATGTTGCACTTTGATGGATATTCACATGTGTATGAGTGAGCACTATTTACACCAAAAGGGTTTCACATTTACACCACAAGGTTTTCACATTTACACCACAATTAATACAGAAGAGCACCCGAGCCCCAGTCTGACTTTAACCAACAACACTGTACCCTAAAACACCTCACTCATTTGCTAACTATGCCTCTCATGTGAACAAAATATTAAATTTTGTCAAACAAGATACCTGTTTTTATAAAACTCGTAAATTAACGTTTATGGCACATAATTATAAATAAAAATAAATATTAAGACAATATGATTTATCAAATATACTCAATAAGTGTTAGCAAAACACATCCTGCACAGAATTGTGTGATTGAATTTGTTATTTATATTGAAATCTAGTGTAATAAACGCCAGAACATTGTTATCCAACAAAATAAGTGAATTAAAATATATATCCGTCAAGAAATACGCAATCAAGTGTCTGGCATTATTAAATTATCAGTCTTACATGTGCTATTTGATGTAATAGAAGTTCTCAACAGTGTTAAATTATTCAGATTTTTTTTTCAGTTATGACTTTGTAATATGCCTTATGTTGTATTTCAGTCTGTATGTTTCATAATAGGTGTTAATAAAGAAAAAAAATGAGAACTAAAAATAAGCATTTTTCAAATAAACAAGAGCTGTGTTTGTAAAACACATTGACCCCTACTGCGCTTTGAAGCCGCATGGCAGTTATTTTAGAAATAAGGTTATATTTTGAATGTAAAGGTCACAGTGACCTTGACCTTTGACCTAGTGACCTCAAACCATATTTGATTGTAGATCTTAATGAGATGCATGCACATGTGAAGTTTAAAGAACATAGACCAAAGAGTTTTCATTTTATGAGCAAGGTTAAAGTTTTGGGACAGACACACACATACAATGACAGACAGACAGACATACAGACAGGCCAAAAACAATATACCCCCTGATCATTTGATCTGGAGGCATAAAAACAACTTTCAAAATGTTAAACAAAAACTTTTAAATGAATCATTGTGGAATGTTTGCCTGATGGTCTGAAACAAGTAAACAACAGAGATGCATACATGGCTATTGCTTAAGTTTACAAGAAACTCATTCTCATTAAGATACTCAACACACTTTGTAACAATCCTTATTTATGTGATGTACTAAACAGTCTAAATCCATAAATGCTTTGTTCTTTTTTAAAATATCTTTTTCTTCATTAAACAAAATAAATAAATAAAACTGCAATATTCTTTTTTTAAGAAAAAACAAACACCATCTGAGCTGTAAACCTTGCTCCTACTTTTATAAATATATAAAAAAAAATATGTTAAACAAAATAAAATGACAGAATTTTGTTAGATATATTTTTTTTCATTTGCTTAAAGAAGTTTGCCAATAGCATTTTGTTAAATGGAAATATCCACAGCACTTAAGGCATAGGTGTTAGGCATACTACAGTTCAGTGTCTATGACAGTCTGAAGCCTTGAACTCTTCTCTTCCTTGATCGGTGGAAGCAGTCGCTCGGTGGTCACCACGGTGTCTGTGGAACGCATGCGTGCAGTGTAAGGCGCGAAGGACACGCTCTCATGGCTGCCTCGCAGGTTTGAAAGGTCCAAGGGCGGTACACAGAGCTGGCGCCGGGATGCTGTCATCAACAAGAGGTTGTCATCATCCGGACTGGAGGCCTTAGAGGTCTTCCTGAGGGTGGTAGGCGTGAGAGGCAGAGCCCTGTGGGAAACATGTACAAACTTACCGTTATAACTCTATGTTTTCGGACACTTTCAAATAATTGTTTTTTTTCGTATCCGAAAATTTAAAATTTAAATACGAAAAATATTCAAAAATTACAGGTGTCCGAAAATTTAGAGACAAAAATTGAGGTGTCCGATAATCATAATTATATTGAAATAAACGCAAAAAATCAATGTACAATAATTTTCTTGTGATTCAATCTTTTTCTGCCTAAAAAAACAAGACTATTGTCAAGCAATATAAGTCCCCTACCGGCTCCACCATTGTCAGATTCCAGATTTTTATAAATATATATTTGTTGCCATAGCAACCAATTTTTTTTAATTAAATGAAATGACGTTCATAATGTCCATATTGCCATCCATGTTTCAAGTTTCATGGAAAAATATTAAGAACATTAAAAGTTATTGCAGGATCCAGAAAACCACCATTTTCATCAGTATTTCTAGTCTATTTGTTGACATAGCAACCAGAATTTTTGACGTCGGAACGAAATGAAGTGACGTGCATAATTTCCATATTGCCATCTATCCATGTTTCAAGTAACATAAAAAAATATTAGGAACTTTAAAAGTAATCGCAGGATCCAGAAAACCACTATTTTCAGCAGGATGTCTAGTCTATTTGTTGCCATAGCATTTGCTTAAAGAAGTTTGCCAATAGCATTTTGTTAAATGGAAATATCCACAGCACTTAAGGCATAGGTGTTAGGCATACTACAGTTCAGTGTCTATGACAGTCTGAAGCCTTGAACTCTTCTCTTCCTTGATCGGTGGAAGCAGTCGCTCGGTGGTCACCACGGTGTCTGTGGAACGCATGCGTGCAGTGTAAGGCGCGAAGGACACGCTCTCATGGCTGCCTCGCAGGTTTGAAAGGTCCAAGGGCGGTACACAGAGCTGGCGCCGGGATGCTGTCATCAACAAGAGGTTGTCATCATCCGGACTGGAGGCCTTAGAGGTCTTCCTGAGGGTGGTAGGCGTGAGAGGCAGAGCCCTGTGGGAAACATGTACAAACTTACCGTTATAACTCTATGTTTTCGGACACTTTCAAATAATTGTTTTTTTTCGTATCCGAAAATTTAAAATTTAAATACGAAAAATATTCAAAAATTACAGGTGTCCGAAAATTTAGAGACAAAAATTGAGGTGTCCGATAATCATAATTATATTGAAATAAACGCAAAAAATCAATGTACAATAATTTTCTTGTGATTCAATCTTTTTCTGCCTAAAAAAACAAGACTATTGTCAAGCAATATAAGTCCCCTACCGGCTCCACCATTGTCAGATTCCAGATTTTTATAAATATATATTTGTTGCCATAGCAACCAATTTTTTTTAATTAAATGAAATGACGTTCATAATGTCCATATTGCCATCCATGTTTCAAGTTTCATGGAAAAATATTAAGAACATTAAAAGTTATTGCAGGATCCAGAAAACCACCATTTTCATCAGTATTTCTAGTCTATTTGTTGACATAGCAACCAGAATTTTTGACGTCGGAACGAAATGAAGTGACGTGCATAATTTCCATATTGCCATCTATCCATGTTTCAAGTAACATAAAAAAATATTAGGAACTTTAAAAGTAATCGCAGGATCCAGAAAACCACTATTTTCAGCAGGATGTCTAGTCTATTTGTTGCCATAGCAACCAGAATTTTTTACGTTGGAACGAAATGAAATGACGTGCATAATATCCATATTGCCATCTATCCATGTTCCAAGTTTCAAAAAAAAATATTTAGAACGTTTGACGTTATCGCAGGATCCAGAAAAGTGTGACGGACGGACGGAGACAAAACCATAAGTCCCCTCCGGTGAAACCGGTAGGGTACTAATTAATACAAATTCACAGCTTTGCCAACTCTTGCCTGAAATGGTATAAAACAAAAACGTTAAAGCAGAAAACATTCTGCTTCCTTAATAGTACGATCCTGTTTCGAATGCTGATGAGTGAATCAATTACTTTCTACCCGTATACATGGTTATTAACCCAATTACACGAATGTAATGGTCCATTTCCCTCAGACATGAATCTTCAAGGTTTTACGGCCTTAATCCCTTTGTAAAAATCCATGATCGAAGTGTCACAAGATAAACAGGGCCGAAGTCAGTAAAAGAGCGCGGTATAATAAACTGTCAGAAAATTAGGAGGCATTTATTATGAACGAAATCTCGAATGTCCAAAAATTCACGAAAAATAAGTATTTTTGCTAAAAAAAGAGTGTCCGAAACTTAGTGTCAGAAAACTTAGAGTAATTACGGTACTTATAAAAGGGCACTTATGAGGACATGGCTTTGTAATTTATCAGTATTAAAGGAAATCTTGAAAAACAGATAATGTGGTCATCAAGTAAGTTGAGGGTGTGTACAATTTGACCTACCATAATAACTACAAGTTTTCAGACAGTTAAAAATAAATCAATCTTTCGTATCCAAAAATTATATTTTTTTAAAATACAGGTTTTTGAAAATGTTGAGACAATAACGATATTGCATTGACCATCAGGTACGGGCCTTGGAGGTCTTCCTGAGGCTAGTTGTGGAGAAAGGCAGCACCCTGTGGTGGATGTGGTGAGATTTACTCAGTTTATTGCGCCTCATTCTGTGAAAACTGGACTAAATGCATGTGCACAGGTTCCTTCCCAGATTAACCTGTCCAGTCCAAACTGGCTTATTAGGGACACACTTTTATGGTATTTTTGGTCAAAAGGACGTCTCTCCTCTGTGACAATCCAGTAGTCTCTGATAAGCCTATGCATAATGCACATGCATTAAGTCCAGTTGTCACAATATCAGACTTAATTGTAAGCTATTGGAAATATAACGTCATTTGACTAAAATTAGGTGTTTTTGTTGTTGCTTAAATTGGTGATTTTTTAAACAGAAAAAATATATGATTTTTTCCATTGGAAATGAGTCCCTTTACCGGACCTGAATTTGAATTTTAAAAACTATGAAAGGATTAAAAAGGCATTTTAAATACAAGTAAATTAAAGGTGTGTGATATTAAACCTACCAAAGCTTTTCTAAGGTTAGCCTGTTTAACAATACTAAGTGCAGATGATGTAACTTACAACTGCCCTTACTTGAATCACAGGTAAGAAGAGAATGCTGTCAAAAATATTTCTGAGAAAATGCCACACATGTTATATGGCTAGTAAGTAAAAATATCTTACATAAAAATTTTAATTTTTATCGTACAAAACAAAAACATTAGGACTGCGAGAAGAGTTTAAAAATGGTTTTTCTGCCGTAAACAGCCAGCATAGCTCAGAACCAGCCTGCACATTCGCGCAGTCTGGTCAGGAGCTACCCTGTCCACTAAAGAGACAGTGTAAGCACTGTGTACTCACCTAAAGTCTGCGTACTGCAAGCTGCCATCGCGTGCAAACCTGGCGTTCACGTTCACTGTGAACAGGGTGGTGGTGTTGAGCTCATCTTCACTGAGGGCCCCATCAACATGGTAAGTGTGGCAGGGCTTCTTCTTTCGAGCCTGTTCAATAAAAGCCTTGTTCTGATAAAACTGGGCTTATTGCATGAGGGTTCGGTGTGGTCCGAGATAATAAGGGACAACAATTTCCACCTTAACTGGATTTTTGTTAAGAAAGACTTCCTATAAACCAAAAATTCCATTAAAGGGGAAAGTGGCGTCCCTAATTAGCCTGTGTGGATTGCACCGGCTATTTTTGTATGACACCTTACACACAAGCCTTAACCCCAGTTTTCTAAGATAGAGATTTGTTTATTTAGCTCGAATTTGTTGTTGTTTTCAACAGCATTTCAATCATATCCCAGCTGTTAATTTTTCAAGCTCACTATTTTCCTGGGTCATCTGGGTGCCACTACAAAGTGCAGATTCTGAATCTATTAATTAACAACTGTAATGGTTGAATAATGGGTATGAAGAGAATGGCTATAGAAAATATTTCATGACCAATGCCTTGACAAGTTATACGACCAGGCCGGGGATCAAACCTGCGATACGCAGACCTAGCTGGCTCAGTTGGATAGTTTATGAAAATTAACATACAGGGAAATATGGCATGGTGACATGAAACTTCAGATTAAAAGCATACTGGTTCACACTAATGAACCTTACACAACAGAACACAGTCCCAAACAAGAGTGCCAAACTGTCACAAGATACAATCATTTGAAGGTTTTGGACAACTTGATAACTTAACCATGACCCATATTTGAACTTTAACTACATATCGTGAAGATGGGATGAAAACTACTTCAACAAGAAATCGTCGGAGACGGGTGATGCTCCCCAAAGGTTTTTTGTCACAATATTGCACTATATATTCAGATAAAAGGAAACGTCTTGAGGGGCATAACTTTGGACAAAATAATACGATGGATGGTTTAGCAACTTAAAAAATTCAAAGGGCCATAACTCTCTAAATAAATCATCTAACCAGAACCCACTAATAACACGCGCATCTCCTCGAGGTAGTTAAGCTTCCCATAAAGCTACATTGAAGTCCAGTCAGTAGTTGGTGAAATATAGCCCTGACAAGAATTGCACTATATGTACAGTTTATCAAAAATTTCAAAGGGCCAAAACAAACTCAGTGAAAAATAATCCGACCAGAACCGGCTGATAATATGCACATCTCCTGTTGGTAGTGAAGCTTCCTATCAAGTTTCATTGAATTCCCGTGATAAGTTGCTGAGAAATAGCTCGGACAAGAATTTCACTATATATACAGTTAATGGAAAATTTCAAAGGGCCAAAACTCTGTGAAAAATCATCCGATCCAAACCCGCTGATACTATGCACATCTCCTCTTGGTAGTGAAACTTCCCATGAAGTTTCATTGCGTTCCGGTCATTAGTTGCTGATATATAGCCCGGACAAGAATTGCTCTATACGTACAGTTATGTAAAATTTCAAAGGGCCATAACTCTGTGAAAAATCATCGGACCACAACCCGCTGATAATATACACATCTCCTCTTGGTAGTGAAGCTTCCCATAAAGTGTCATTGAATTCCGGTCATTAGTTGCTGAGAAATAGCCCGGACAAAAAGTGCACGGACGGACACACGGACGGACGGAAGGATGGACTGACGGAAGGACGGAATACAGACGAAGTGGCGACTATATGCTCCCCCCCCCCAAAAAAAAACAACTTTGGGGGAGCATAATAAGAGAGCGGACACCATACCTAATGCTTGAAATGCACTAAGTGACCTCGTGACCTAGTTTTTGACCCAGCATGACACATATTTGAACTTAACCTAGATATCATTTAAACACAACTTCTGACCAAATTTGGTAAAAATCGGATGAAAACTTCTTCAATTACAGAGCATACACAATGCTAAATCCTTGAAATGCACAGAGTGACCTCGTGACCTAGTTTTTGACCCGGCAAGACCCATGTTCCAACTTGATCACGATACGTAAGCTTTAACAGGCCTAAAATCGCCTTTTTCGGACGGAAAACACCCGCATGTGAAAATATGATATAAAATGGCCAAATGGACAGATAATCCAGCCAAACTCAATATATTGGTGCAATATGAATAGGAAGATAATAATATGCAAGAAAAACACATTTTAATCAGAATTTAATTCTCCTTTAGGTTACAATATAATAAATCTTTTTGGAGTGCGATGCTATACTCTCTAAAACATGAACATCATTTATTTGAAGACACGGTTCTCTGTAGGGTCACTTGCCATGACTTAATTTTAGAATAGTTCTGTGAGCATGTGGCAGGGAAAACATTGTTGTTCATTAGAAATTCACTCTTTTATCTGAAGATTGGAGACTACATAAGACTTTGACAGATGGCGGGAGACCCTCATGAACTGGATAGAAGCCGGTAAATAGATGGCCGTAAAACAGTGACTTTTGATTCGTGACGAGTTCTTTCTTGCATACCGCGTGACCTATCTTTTTTATTGCTTAAATCAATTTGGCTTGGAATGCTCTTCGAGAAAAGGTATGGTTATGAGGGTCTCTATGCGCAAAAGTTTGACTTTATTTTTCGTTAAAGTTATTGCTTTTACATACATAAATTCACGTTTTGTTTTTCATTTTATATCTATTTCTATTAGGTATTTTGACTTTTTCAGGTAGAGGAATGTCTGCGACTAAGCCGAGGGCCACTGGATAAGGGTTGTTGATGGCAAAAAAGGTAATACTACTAAATTATTATCATGTACACAAGCAAATAAGCATATTCATGAGGTTTAAGGTGTCGAATAATGTCATAATCAGGTTTGTGGTCACTCAAACCCTTGCCGTCGTGCAATTCCCCATGCAGTTTGTATCGACAGTTCCGCGTCCTGACACGTAAAGCTTGTGCTTTGTTGTCAGTGGAAGTTGGCACTGAACGGGTTTATCCTTGTTTCTGAGCATGCATGTAGTACAACTGTGTTGATATGCTTCTTGTAACCCTACAATAAGCTTGTGTTTGGTATTGTTTTCTCACAATATGCTTACAGTCATGGTTCCGGCTTGAATGGATGTCGCGTCCGAGTTAAACATAGGATTGTTGTAGCAAGTGTCCCCTTCATCATTTACCTTAGAGGGATCTTTTTGCTAAAATGTGTCACTTTCAGCAACCAGTTTTGTTTTCTATTTGGTACATGCTTGTCTCATTCAGTGATTTAAGGGAAGTATTGAACTTATTCACTTGTCTTTGCATACAAAGGTGACATGGATCAATATTTGTTGTGTTGAGAATTCTGCGGGAAGCTGTGTTTCTAAAAGAAGAAGCATGCATTGCTCTTAGCTGCCTTTCTGCCCCTGATACTACACGGAACCTCATTTCTAAGCTTATAATGCTTGCCTACATAATTATATGTATCTTGTTCATTTTAACCATGCCTTCCAGTCTAATCCCCCCCCCAATGAGCATTTTTTCATTGGCTCGGTTAGGAACTCCCATTTTGACCAGATTGCCACCATAAAATTAGTCAAAAGTACTTATTTTGTGCCCCAAAAAAGAAATTTTGTATTCTCTTGAACCTCTAAATGAGAGCTGGCTGTGCATATTGACCTTCTGCTGCACTTGAAAGGCATCCATGACATTATATGCTAGAATATATCATTGGTGGCTGGTAAAAAAATGGGCTCTGAGCGACAAGGCGCTTTCAAGATTTCACACTTTTATTGGTGCGAAACAACAAGTTATTGGAAGCTTATTGATTTCTTCCCTTCAAAGTATCTTTGATCTCTCATTTTGACTAATTTGTTTATTTTCTTGGATGAAATTGGATTTTTTTGGCTTTGAAATTGACATTTTTGGGGTGATTAAAAAATACACACAAAAAAGACATCAAAAATGCTTAGAGTGAAAATATCTAGCAAAGTCATCTTTCCCCACCCCGCATAAGCCCCACGTGCCTTTCCATTTGGTTTGTTTTGGTATTTTGTTGCAGATATTGAACACAACAGCTTGCTTTAAATCTTAAAGGGACATTTAGGCTTTAACAGGCCTAAAATCGCCTTCTTCGGACCGAAAACACTTGCATGGGAAAATATGATATAAAATGGCCAAATGGACAGATAATCCAGCCAAACTTTATACATTGGTGCAATATGAATAGGAAGATAATAATATGCCAGGAAAACACATTTTAATCAGAATTTATTTCTCCTTTTGGTTACAATATACTGAATCTATTTTGATTGCAATGCTATACTCTCTAAAAACATGAACATAATTTATTTGAAGACACGGTTCTCTGTAGGGTCACTTGCAATGACGTAATTTTAGAATATTTATGTGAGCATGTGGCAGGTAAAACATTGTTGTTTACTAGAAAATCACTCTTTTATCTATAGATTGGAGACTACATAAGACTTTGACAGATGGCGGGAAACCCTCATAAACTGGATAGAAACCGGTAAATAGATGGTCGTAATACAGTGATTTTCTATTCGTGACGAGTTCTTTCTTGCATATCGCGTGACCTATCTTTTTTATTGCTTAAATCAATTTCGCTTGGAATGCTCTTCGAGAAAAGGTATGGTTATGAGGGTCTCTATGCGCAAAAGTTTGACTTCATTTTTCGTTAAAGTTATTGCTTTTACATTGAATTTGTGCAGGAAATCGTTTGGTGTATTGTGACCTAAACTAACTTTAGGTAAAAATGAAATATCATCTGCAAGTGCAAAATATGACTGGGAAAGCTGATTTTTGGTCATTTCTTAGCAAAAGAGAAGAAAATAAGTGCAATAAATGCATGAATTCAGATTATTTGACCTGAAATAGTTGTTTTTCAAGTGGACCCCCACCCTTACATAGCCGAATAAGGGCCAAATTGCTTTCCGACTTAAATTCAAAGGTATATTGGTTGACCGTGTAGTGTAAATGTGCTACATGAAGTCAGAATTCAAAGCCAAGGACTTCATGATCCAGTAACGCACCAATAGCTTGTGCGTAAAGTATTAACATTCGAACAGAGCCCCATTTCACCGACATGGAATGGCAGACATTTTTACAGTATGGACAATGCAGCAGATGCTTAACTGAGCCAGCTGTCATATTTAGTACAATCATGAATAAAACAAGCTTTATCACTTCATATTATTCTTAGAAATACACTTAAAATACATAAATGCATGTTTGTTTTTCATTTCATATCTTTTTCTATTAGGTATTTTGACTTTTTCAGGTAGAGGAATGTCTGCGACTAAGCCGAGGGCCACTGGATAAGGGTTGTTGATGGCAAAACAGGTAATACTACCAAATTACTATCAAGTACACAAGCAAATAAGCATATTCATGAGGTTTAAGGTGTGAAATAATGTCATAATCAGGTTTGTGGTCACTCAAACCCTTGCCGTCGTGCAATTTCCCATGCAGTTTGTATCGATAGTTCCGCGTCCTGACACGTAAAGCTTGTGCTTTGTTGTCAGTGGAAGTTGGCACTGAACGGGTTTATCCTTGTTCCTGAGCATGCATGCAGTACAGATGAGTTGATATGCTACTTGTTTCCCTACAATAAGCTTGTGTTTGGTATTGTTTTCTTACAATATGCTTACAGTCATGGTTCCGGCTTGAAAGGATGTCGCGTCCGAGTTGACATTTTTGGGGTGATTAAAAAAAACACACACAAAAAAGACATTATCAAAAATGCTTAGAGTGAAAATATCTAGCAAAGTCATTCTTTCCCCACCCCGCATAAGCCCCACGAGCCTGTCCATTTGGTTTGTTTTGGTATTTTGTTGCAGATATTGAAAACAACAGCTTAAATCTTAAAGGGACATTTAGGCTTTAACAGGCCTAAAATTGCCTTCTTCGGACCGAAAACACCCGCATGTGAAAATATGATATAAAATGGCCAAATGGACAGATAATCCAGCCAAACTTAATATATTGGTGCAATATGAATAGGAAGATAATAATATGCAAGAAAAACACATTATAATCAGAATTTATTTCTCCTTTAGGTTACAATATACTAAATCTATTTGGAGTGCAATGCTATACTCTGTTAAAACATGAACATCATTTATTTGAAGACACGGTTTTCTGTAGGGTCACTTGCCTTGACTTTATTTTAGAATATTTATGTGAGCATGTGGCAGGGAAAACATTGTTGTTTACTAGAAACTCACTCTTTTATCTGAAGATTGGAGACTACATAAGACTTTGACAGATGGCGGAAAACCCTCATGAACTGGATAGAAGCCGGTAAATAGATGGCCGTAAAACAGTGACTTTTGATTCGTGACGAGTTCTTTCTTGCATACCTCGTGACCTATCTTTTTATTGCTTAAATCAATTTGGCTTGGAATGCTCTTCGAGAAAAGGTATGGTTATTATGGTCTCTATGCGCAAAAGTTTGACTTTATTTTTTGTTAAAGTTATTGCTTTTACATTGACTTTGTGTAGGAAATCGTTTGGTATATTGTGACCTGTAAGGCATTTTAGAAGAAAACGTTTGGGGAGAGTTTTCTTCGTTGTTGTTGTTAAACTAACTTCCGCCAAATGCTTGATTTTGTTTTAACCTAAAGCGATTGAAACATCCAAGGATACTTTGCACTATGAGTAGATTGATAACTTCCTTTTATTAAGGTCTTTAACATTTGAAATTTTATATAAAAGATATTTATATTATACGCACATTTTGGAACGAATTTAAGATGGCCGCGTTTACTGTAGCCTTTGATAGTACTGTGCATGCGTACGGCTGAAAAGGCGGAGTCATTATCGCGAGCTACTCTGCATTTTCAGCCCTACGCATGCGTAATACTATCAAAAGCTTGTATACATAACCCCATCTTTTCACCCGTAAGCATGCGCAGAGTGCTAGCATCCCTAATAATCCAAAAAAAAATCCCTAAAAAACCCTAGTAGGGATTGTTAGGGATTAATCCCTAAAAAAACCCGGATTGTTAGAGATTAATCCCCAAAAATATTCATCCCTATGCAACCCCTTATTTGCGGAACAAAATCCCTAACCCCACTGTATATGCATCTTTTGACGATATAAAAACTTAAAAATTATAAAGCGTTGCAACGCGAAACGATTGAATATTTGGAGATTTCTGTTGTTGTCGTTTAAATTTGTGAAACTACGAAGATTGCTTATATAAGGTATAAAATACGCTTGGCAGGATAGCTCAGTTGACTTATGCGTTTTTACTTCAGGATTCCGGGGGTCACTGGTTCGAGCCCTGCTGCGGGTTACTTTTTTTTCCTTTTTTAAATTTTACTTTTGATTTTTTACTGGAGCGTTTAAATTTAATGTTTACATTTATCAATATAAAGCATTTAATGACAAACTTCAAAACATGCCAAAATCTGTGAAAAGGCCCCTTCAAATGCAAAATTACAATTATATAATCAGCTTATTTGGTAATTAAAAAGATTCATTTAAATTGAATACGTTTTTTAATTCCCTTTTAATATTGTTTAACTTGAGTGTCAATGCTATCAGGTTATTTTTTATTTACACTTAAATTTATCATGAATATTGCTGGGCCTAGTGTGAGGTTGAGCACTCTAAAACCAGTTTAAACTACAATGATTTGCATTGACCGTTCCATGGCGGTGACCCAAGGTTTATTCTACCATGTGTGTTTGTTGTTTCGTATTGTGTTGTTTCGTTCTACTTTGGCAATTGGTAAATTGCCTAAAATAAAGGACCATTAAATTGTATATAATAAGAATCCAATACTGCCCCAGCAGCTGGAGTTTCTTTTCTGTATATTGTTCATGTTGGTTTGATGATTTAATTAGTCTTTGACAACAGAGAAAATTCAGGTTTGGATGTTATTTATTAAGTAGAAAAATTCCAGCATAAAGTCAAGTTGTACAAAAAGACTTGATAGTACATCTGTGACCGCAAAAGTCAGTGATAAATTGATGCAAAGCATTACTAGTATATGATACGATGACCATTCATACACGACGTATAATTCCAAAAAACTACAGCAGTTGTTGATGGACATTAATTTATTGTTGTACGTTTGCATGCCGTAAAATATACTTTTATTTTACAATGTCATGCAATCGTTCGATCACACGTCATGCGCGCATTGCCGTAATAACGTGAGTCGCATTAACTGCATTTTGTTACGTGGCGAATAGGGTAAGTCCGTCCCTTTTCCCTAATGTCAATTCATCTCCAAATAACGTGGAATGAAATATATAACAACAACGCCATAGATAAATTATATTCCAAATTAATAATTATATTTCAATTTCTTTTAATTCATTCATTTCTACAAATATATTAATACATTCTGAAGGCTACATGATTGGACCTTTTTTTGTCCGTTCAAATCTAAATCTATGCGAAGAGTTTCCAATTTTTCGACAAAACATGCACCTTTAAATTGACAGGTTAATTTTTATAAAATTAAATTCGCTTCTTTTCCTTTCTTGATTGATCAGTAGTATGCGTCTCCGCAATCGCAATATCTACTGATTCAATGATGCAGAAAACGTGCAGACAACATTATTTACGTTAGACTGATGTTATAGACGGATGACCTATATTATAATTCTCGAAGCAATGAGATTACACTTTTAATTGGCACGTTCGTCCAGTTCGACGAATGTTTTAGATTTTCGGACTTGATAATAATTCACGAGGCAATGACACTGATTACTATTACATATTTAAACTGTAGAACATCTGTTAAGTATATAGCCTTGAGGAACATTTTGATCCTTCCAGATACTGGTCTAGAGCAGTTTAACAATGTATGTAAAGGTGTGCCTGTTTTGTGAAATTTTATTGTAAAGTCATATTCCTTATAATAAGACATATATTTTTATAATTTCCAAAATTCGAGAATTCTATTATTTATAATTTTAAATGAAAGATTTATTTATTATTTCCAATTTCTTTGTAATAAATACTAAAAACATTCATCACGTTGCATTATGGTAAAAGATGTATTTATGATTTTAACTTATTTATAGTTTTTATATTCAATAATTGTCATCACAAATTCTTTTAATACGTCAGTTTGATATCAATAACATTAAATGCAATATGAAGTATGTATCGCATCATTTCGTTGAACTGTTAAAGCATTACGGACGATGCACCATGCAGGATATTTCCCATGTTAATGGTCTGCTTGGCTAACAAGAGTTAAACCAACGAAATAATATGTTCATAACCGTCAATTAAATGACTTATTAGATTTATTAACAGCTTTTATGTGTTTTGTATTGCGAAAGCGTTATTCATATAAACGTTTTAAATGTAATTTTATATGCGACATTTTAAGATGTTATCATCAATTTAATGATGTACACAGCTCCTTCCTAGCTACTGAGCATCTCTGCTCCATTGAAAAGAAACATACTTATTACTGTCTTCACCAACATATTGACTATCGTTGGATCACACTTACAGTTTTTGTGGTAGTATATGTCCTTTTTAAAGCCTCTGTAACACTCCAAATCAAAATTTCGTAAAGTATTTGGTAAAATAAAAGTTAAACAATTAAAAATCAGTGCTCCTTATGGCAATTGCCGAATTTCAACGCTAGATGTGGTCTGGTAAAATAGATGTTTGTAGATACAAAATGTTCATTTTTATTACTGTTTTGCATATGGTACTATTTAAGTGTTCGTGTGTCGAATGAATAGATATATTCGCGGGAAATTAAAATGGAATTAATTGTGTCACAAATAAATAAAAACCAGCATTTTGTATCTACAAATATCAATATAATCAAACTAAATCTAGCGTTGAAATTGTGGCTATTGCTATAAGAAACACTGATTGTTTAGGTGTTAACTTTATTTTACGAAATTCTAAGCGTTATAGAGGCTTTAAGCAGCTATGAGGTGTTTTTCATCGTTATATTACGCTTTGTAAGTTGTACTCGTACACGAGTGTTAGATACTTCTTGTTGAGATAGATAATTGAGATTAAATAACTCAAAACAGAAAAAAGCATTAAAGCAAACACATGCACAATGCACTACACAGATTGATGGTTAATTTTTTTGTTATAATATACTTCAATGGACTTTTTCAAAGACTTTGGTTTCTTGTGTGTTAATTTTTCATATCAGTTCATATTTATTTCTTCAAACATCGTTTACATTTGGAATAACCTAAACTTACTATAGGTGCGCGATAACAAGTTTAATAATTGTTAAATGTTGTTTAAGTTCTGTGACATGTGGAAGCAAGAGCTAATTAATTGAGATTAAATAACTCAAAACAGGTATAAAAGAAAACATATGTACAATGTACTATTAAGTGTTAAGTAATAACACATTGTTCGTGGAGAACACACAGTAACAAACGAAGTTCATTTCACTTTTCATCGCGATTTATTTCTGTTGAATATTTTCTAATACAACAACGCTTGCTAATTTTCGTGAAGTACAATAAAGTCGGTTGACCGACTATCTTATGTTACGATCAATGAAGCGGTCGGCAGGTGCTAGAAAGAAATTATCTTATTTGACCATGTCAAATTATATTTTTGATGGCCTTTCAAGATAAGTAAATTCGGACTGTGTTTCATAACTAATCTTGTTTGACATCTTTACGTATGTAACCTACCTATAGGCAGTCACGTTTTGATTTGCAATGTGATATTGTGGTACATGTAAATGAAAACTTAACGTTCTCTTATGATTTGGTAAATATTCAAATTAAGATTCTATAATTTTATTTAAACCATTGTTTTCTCTATAATTAAACATCTATTACATTCTATTCTTTATAATTAAACATCTATAAATAATCTCCAAAATTCATGAATCCTATCTATGAAATTATGGTCGTTGTGATAAAGATTTATTAATAATTTTCTACAAGTATTACTTTATAAATACCAACTAAGTAACACAAGATTGATGGCTAATTGTTTTGTAGCAAGATACATGTACTTCAAGGGACTTTTTCAAAGACTTTTGTTTGTTTTGTGTGCTTTTTTAGTTAATAATCATTTCTTCACATATCGTTTACATTTAGAATAACCCCAACTTACTTAAGGTGCATGATACAAAGTTTAATTATTTTTTATGTTGTTTAATAAGTTTTGTGAAATTTGGAAGCAATATCTAACGCGCTATGGCATTAAGGCTGTATAACTTATCAGCGTATTTAACATTCAATGTTATTAATACGCACATTTTGCAAAGTATCAATGAAGAGCGTTATAAATGCTTATATAGTTTACATACTTATGTTAATGGTTACCCATACACGAAATTACATTTTAAACTCTTCTCCTGGTAAAAAAATGTTATTTCAGTTGTTTTAATACAATGTATACATACTTTATTGAATATATGACTCTTCTTTTTAAAAAAATGTCCTTTTGCCAATTTGTGAACTCGTTTTTTTAATTAAAACAAGTATTCCACAAACCCTGTGGAAATGTATCCGTTCTATCCAGAATAACAGCAAATAATTACTTATGACAGGAAAGCCTGAAAAGAATGTAACATCATTTATAAAACACTTTTCGTCGAAACCTCAGTTATGTACGTGCACGATGTATGAATAGTGCACTTATGCGGACTCCTACACATTATTTTGCTATTTCGGTATTTTTAATTTAATAACATATTCTGTATTATCTATTATTTTGAATTATAACTCAAACTTATTTCGTAGCCTAGTGACTTCGAAACAGTCCGGAAATTCTAACTAGTGCCTGGTCGTAGACTAGTGATTATAAAAAACAAAAGACAATCTGGCTTGTCTTTGGTCGGAGCCTGCTGACTCAACGATTTTCTGCTAGTTCATAGACGTAGCCTATTTAAACCCACAGACTCCCTGTCTGCCTTGTGACCAGTCGTAGCCTATTAACATCCACAGACTCCCTGTCTGAATTGTAACCAGTCGTTTCCTTTTAACACCCACAGACTCCCAGACAGACATGCTACTGACAAGATATAGACATGTTACTGCCAAATACTCCCAGACAGACGGGCAAGTTCCTGTATAGCCAACACCTAGTACGATCGGCCTTGATCAACATCCATGCAAGGCTAACCATACGCTAATCATTCAGCGATACTTGGCATGTCTTTGAGGTATGGGCAAGTTCAGTTTTCTTCTTCTCTGTAGCCGTCTCGAGTTTGATGAAAATCTCAGAACATGAAGCATCTGCGAGCGTCGTCTCGCCCCTAAGAAGGAAAGAATACAATTCCTCGGCTTGACCCAGCAGTAGTTAATCTCGGGATCTTACTGGGTCATTTCGGCTATAAACTGGCTGTGCAGGCATTTGTCATCAAGTACATGGCCCCACAAGGCCCTCTGGATAGCTTTCTCTGCCATAATGTGCATAGTTACATTTGCCCCATATACAGTATCAAGAATATATTTTTTAGAACAGTGCCTTCCATGAGAGATCTTATGCCCCCAGCAAGTTGATAACTTTATGAAAACACCCCAATATCAGAACAATGTTTTTCAGGCAATTACTTTGTGGCGCTTCAATGATGATTATAGCAACCTTCCAATACAAGCGTTTGTCAAACGTAACAATTGTGGGAAGGTTGTGCTTCATGACAAGATTGCAAACAAAGTCTAATGTTGACAGAATGCACGATTTGTCCCCAGAGTACATATTTATTTACAAATAGACAAGAATTAGTGTATGCTATTTTCAATGCAAAATATTGTTGAACTTATCATCAAGGAAGGTAACTTTTTAAAACGTGATTTTATAAGACATGATCTAAGTCTCAAACAGAACACATATGCTTAGACACAAATAAAGCAATGCAGTTAGAATCTATCAATGCTTTAATAATATGTGCTGTCTGATTTTTTTTTAAACATTGTAACATGTTGTTGCAGAGGATTACTTTGAATAGCTTTCTCAATAAGGCCTATGGGCCTCTTCAGCCGACTTAAACCAGGTTAAAGGTCTTGACCTATGTTTAGGTAAATAACACTGAAACGTTTGTCGCTTAGTATTGCGATGTTGAAAAAACATATCGGACGTACCGTCATAACTGTAAGTTTTCGAACGCTTATAAATAACGAAATGATTTCATCTCCGAACATTAAGATACATAAAATATTCCTAGAAGTTATTGTCCGAAAATTGGAGACCCGCTTAAAAAGGCATATTGCTACAACGATAGGATATTTCTCGATTTGACGGCACTTCTCAAAATAATAGAGTGTGCTAGTAAATACCACTTCGCAAAGTATTAAATACTATAAGCAATGTTTGCAATGAATCTCAAACCATTTAATATTGTTGATGTTGTTTTACAGAAAGATTTTAATTTGATCACCAATAGGAGCATTTAATATTCCGTAGGATGACCCTCCACAACTATCAGTATAATCACAATCTGCAGTTGTTCCCGAGGTGATACAACATGAAAACGGTGAATATATCAAGAAGTTTGAAAGATAACATTAAGCTTGCAGCTGAATCATATTTACCGTATGTTTGTGTATTTCGAAGTTTATGAGGTCATTCCGCGCCTGAGGCGTAATAAGTATCCAGCGTATGTCAGGTATACATGCCTACGTACCCACAATAAAGCATGTTTGTGTGTGTGGTCATTTGGACGCCATGTAGAATTTCTTCGATGCGTAATAGACTTACATTATTTTTAATTATCTTATTGTTTTATTTGCACGAAACCTAGGTAAAGACACCATAAATCAACAAATGTGAGTGGACACTTTCATAGTTATTACCATCAGTATATTTTGGCGGCCATCTTGGCAGACATTATGGACGCAATGTTATATTTCTGTATGATTTGATACACTTACACAATGTCTGATGATCCTTTTGTGTTCTTTGACCCCTTAAACCTAGTATTAGACACCAAAATTATCCTATGTGAGTGGATACTCACATAGTTATGATCATAAATAGGTTTTAGCGGCTATTTTGGCGGCCATCGTGAAAAATCGTGATCTTTTTTTTTCATTTATTGACCCTACTAAAAGTTCCTTGTTACTCCTAAAGACACCAAACAGTATGGCTAGTGCATTTGTTGTAGCCTAGTGGCTTCCAAAGACTCACCGGCAGTCTGAAGTGTCGGTCATTGTAGCCTAATAACTCTCAGTGAGTGTTTGTATTTTGTTTCCCGATCGAATCCGTATTGCTCTTAAACATTCTAACTGGCTCTTGAACTTAGCTCTGTGATTCCTAAAGACTCACATGCATTCTTGCTTGTTATTTGATTTACCCAAGTTTATCCAAAATACTTATACACATCTTTGATATGAGTCTTGTTCTGAGAAAATTGGGCATAATGCATGTGCGTAAAGTGTCGTCCAAGATTAGCCTGTGCAGTTTGCACAGGCTCATCAGGAACGAGACTTTTAGCTTTAATGACATTTTTCATTAAAATGAAGTCTCTTCTTAGAAAAAATATAATTTAGGCGGAAGGTGTCGTCCCTGATTAGCCTGTGCGAACTGCACAGGCTAATCTGGGACGACAATTGACGCACATGCATTATGCCCAGTTTTCTCAGAACGCGATTCATGTTGCGGAGGCGTAGCTTGGTGCCTTTCAAAGTCACATGACTCTATTGCTTATTCATAGACGTAGCCTATTGGCATCCAAAGACTCTCATACAGTCTGGCTTGTTCCTTGACGTTGCATAGTGACTCTGTAAGACTTTCAGACAGCTTGACTAGTTTGTGGAAGTAGCCTCTCCTACCTTCTCTGCAAATGCGCTTGCTGGTCTGCAGCTGCGCTTTTCGCATTTAGAATAATACCCATTTTCGCATTTCGCGGCACACGTATCATTAAATATTAATGTTCTGATGAGACGTGCACGTGTTCAACTTTACTATTCTTGGTCCGGTTTAAGCTAATCGGTGTAAATGATAAGTATATACACCTTATTGTCACATAATGTTTTTGGGCTGGGAATCGAAACGGCGATGTAAACTTAAGATTGATGTATAAACTACCTTTGTATTGACATGATGAGCCTTATAGGCAAAATGTGTCTGTAATGGTCAGTACTAGTATTTTTAAACAATCGATTATATTGAGATTTGTTCATGCAATAGCTTATAACGGTAATTAATAGATAGAACTTATATTTACAGGGCAAGACGACAATCACATCTTATTTAAATCGCAACCACCCGAATAAATAACTTAATTTACTTAACAAACGGTATATATTTACAAATTATGATATGCAACATTGTATAAATGCACATAATGCTGCCTTCTATACGGAGATGCACTTTATACTCGTCACCGGCTAAGATCGGCTGCACCAGCACAGGAAGTGTGAATCGATTAACCGATCGCAGTGATATTCCCCGAAAGAACTATTTTAAAAATGAAATACAAAAAAGAACGCATGTTTCTTTAAAAACGTATGAATTTAGAAGGAATGCCTCACCTGATCATGTTAAATTAGTCGTCATTAGACTTGTTAATGTTATACGGTCGTTTATAGCGAAGGAATGGACGTCTACTATGGGAGCGTGCGTGACTAGTTATTTACGGAAACAGCTATTACAGTTGGTGAACAAAGAACTTTTCTAGAACTGTTCAATGAGATGTTTCGATCGAGTTCTGTCAAAAGAAGTTACACATATCAATCCACGGAAAAAAAACATGGATATTTGCGATTGAATGCTTTTGATAAGAGTTAAAGTTAAAAGTGCTCTACAAACAAAGTCCAGTCACACGGGTCGTTCACATTGACTTGTCGATGCCATACCATTTATGTTTTCTAATACAATCGAACGATACGGTTTGTGTTATCGTACACTCAGATTTATTTGTCATGTGTACATCACAAAATCAGTATCAAAATGAAAACAATCCGCTTTGTTTACGCCATTTTGCTTCCGGTGTTCATAAATACAGGTTTTAAGTCAGGAAATTATCTCCCTTTGCAATACATAGTAACATCAAAAACCGAATGATAATTCGTAAACATGTAAAATAAGTACCTTTTAGTGATAAAAACACGATAAAATGATTCAAATACCAAACGTCGTCTGCGTGGTCGCCATTTTTAAGGATTTTCTGTGAAAGTTAAGGAAGGTATGCAACTGCCTTACATTTTAAGGGGAACACGCTTGACTTAAGGATTTTTCTATGTTTAATTTCTTTATGAATAAGACCTTAGTTTTTTTCTTAACTTTGAGAGAAATTCCACTTAAAACTTTGGTGTTTTTATAAAACTAAGGTAAAATTCCACCTTTGGTGCTTTATGAATACCGGCCCAGACGTCTCACCAACTTTCAGAAAAAACACATTGCTGATAGTTAATCAATGTATTAAAGTTATTTTTACAAAAAAATCACATTTATAATTGTGAGGAATCTATGAAGTACCTTTAACAACAGAACACCTGCTGGATATCGATAACATAATTAAACAGACTAAGATTAAAAAGCGCAAAGCAATTCTCGGTATTACAAAAGTTTCATTGACAATTTCTCGGTCGCGAAATTATGTGACAACTAATAATTTTACTACAAAAGTCAATAAACTAGCCACAATGAAAATGCATTATTATGCGTCAATTGTATGGGGTGACTAACTGTTTATACCCCAATTACGACAATCTGAGTTGCAGAACGTGTATTCGTTTGAGTGTATAAACTATCGACATATTTACTCTGAAGTTTTAGCTGCGCATGCGCAGGAACATTTTATGAATGTTCACAAAAATACGATGTTATGTTTACTGCTCATATTTATTTTAAGCTCTCTTTTATTTTCAGATTTTAATTCTTTAAAAAAAAAAATGTTGCCCTTTTATTATTTAACGGACATTCGGATCGGCAACATAGCATTTTCAATCGGCCCTGTCTTAAACGTTGGTCATGTCCGACACTTTTTAGAATGTCTGCTCGTGGCATCGGAGATGCCTTTGTAACGTTTTGAACGAAGTTGTTACATCAAAAACACGAAACATTCGCAGAATGATTGCAGTTTTGGTTGAAAAACACGTAAAATGCCGAAATTTTCGACAATGTAACCAAACGCCATATGCGTTTATACGTGATTACCTCTCATGAAAATAAAGCGCTAACAACTTAAAATTTCACGGAAAATTCGTCTTTAAAAACTTTAGGGTCGGCGGGGTTCTGCTAGGTAGGGTCGGGTTGCCCGAAACACAGAATCTTTTTTTTGCCCAATCAAAACTCGTAAACAACTGAAATGTTATCCGAACCCAGACATCCCAAAAATGCTGAGAGTAAAAACGCGTTCGGTTTTAGGTTACATGGCCGTCAACAGGCAAATCTTTGCTGGGAGTGAATATGTGGGCGCTAGATAGTAAAATTGATATATATGACAGCCGCCGCAGCAATAATACCTTCGACCTTGTTTTTTATGTTGATAATAATAATGTTCTTTCTTAAAACTAATTCATGACCTGTTTGTTTGTGCAGCTTAATATGGGGATAAGTACGTTAAAATTTGACTGTTTCAAACATATTGTGGCTTCTTTTTCCTGAACGTGCATTACGATGATCTGAATAATTAACGACCTTGGCTATTTATCTAAACGATTTTATCAAAGACGTTAATACTTAATTATCTTTTATCTCATTGAGCATCAACAAGTTTGCATGTTTTGTTAAGATATCGGCATTGAAATACGAATGTTCTAGTTGCGTCAGTTAAATAAATCGATGAAACCGTTATCCTTATTCAGCATTGTTTTTCATAGAACATAGTGAGTACGGTTATTCAATTACTTGTTTCACAATAACAGTAACGGAAAAGTTTATTTTCAATTTTGCAAAGATTCACATACTACTTGGTTTCATTTTAGCGCGATCTCGGTTGAGGTAGTCATATAAAATCCGGTTCTCCGATATCAGTGTCACCACCTCCGACATTAGCACTTCAAACTCTCAAATCGGCATCACTACAGCCAACATTATCATCATCATAACATACATCATAACCACTACCATACAAATCAACATCACCACCACCGACATCATAAACATTACCAGAACTTCAGCGGCATCACGAAATTACCACCGTAATCAGCATCACCACCATCGACAACAGCATTGCCCTTATCTGCGCAAACAGCACTTCTTTAGCATATAAAAAAGACCGCGCAAAAAGCATGCATATTTTATCGATGGATAATTATTGATTTCAGAAATAAATATAACTATAGGAAATGGCAGACGACTGTAGACGACTTTCAACGGACAGCTTAGATGCAGAATCTTTTAAATTAAATTGTTCTTTATTTTAACAAAATGATCTTGCCACCGATTTGACAAAATTTGATGTAAAGGTGCTGTATAATAATATACCACATGAATTAGCAGAACGCGTGCTTTCTTGCAAATGAACTACAAACAATTTAGTTTATGAATACACTGTGCTGGACTAAAAATCATTTGTCCTAATAAAATGCATTATCAGACCAGGTAATTTCGTTTCCTATTTTAAATAAAAGTGAAGCAATTAATTATTAATTATAAATGACAAGCATATTAATTAACAAAAAACAACGCGAGAGCCATGAAAAAAGCCTAATTAATACAGTTTTTCGTTTTAATTAAACAGAAGCAGAAACGTTTATGTTGACAGAAGCTATAATTGTTTTACGTTGTTTAAAAACACATCAAATATTCTCGAAAGCATTCAACCAGAGGCAAGGCTAGTGTTGAGTGTCGTGATGAAACAACATGTTATAAACTTAAATGCATTCTGTTTACCAGATGTCGCGCCTAAACCAACCAGTGTGCTACGGCAGTGTGCAAGATAGGTGTTAAACAACTATTATTAGTGGGCAAACACAGCATCAGCTTACGCATATAACGTTTGCCAAAGATAATACCATGTATAGGCATGTTCAGATTATTGTAGTGTCATCACGTTCTATGTAAAGAATTCCTCCGACCACGTATGCTCCATGCTACCGATCTGAAATCGAGGTTTTCCTAATGCGTCTGCCGTACCTGGGGATTGACATGACGCCAACTGTCAATCAAATCCTTATCTAAGAATTGGTCTACCAATCAGCGATCGATAGATCGGGCGCGCGAGTAAGCAACGAACTGTCCGCCATTTTCTAGACAAGCTATGTCTAGGTTCACTTTTATTGTAACGAGTTTCTTTTTATTTCCTCTTTTAAAACGTAGATTCGAAATGGTTTAACGGTGTCAATCGGGATTATGTAACTCGTACAATCGATATCCTGAAAGATTTGTTGGTGACATTGAATTTATATCGTTTCCAAAGCCGAAAAGAGATGTCGAGAAGTGTAAGTGATGGATAAATGCATGCGGTCGGCCCCACGAACGTCAACACTGTAAAAGACAATTGCAATATCTTTTTATCGTATATATTAGCAGATTTAAATAGTTTATGTTATCGGTCTGATCATCGCATAATAGTTTTCGTTTTTTTAATAGTTTTACCATATACTAGGTGATTAATAGCAGCAATATTCATCTGCATTACTTTACGAGAAATAAAACCCAGCATGAAGCCTAATTCATGCTGTGTTTTATTACTCTGATAGTAATGGACTTAATTGTCATCATACATGTTATTTAAAGGTGACACATGATATCTTGTCTTATTAACGGTATCTACACATGTGCAGACATGTGGTGTCACCAATAAACGCCTTTAATCCACACTTGGAGCTCGAATGCCTAGTTCTCATTTTTAAAACGAGTTTCGTTTAATTTGTTCGGATAAAAACGGAAATGAAATATGGCAAAAACGGTGTAAATAGGATTTATGCAAATCTGACATTTGGTATCCAGCAAGATAAGTTAGATGAATAAAATTTATACCGTTTTCAACGCGGAAATGCGGTCTTGACAAGAGCGAGTGGAAGCTTCAAGAATTAACGAGATCCCCCTTATAGAACATTAATTTATTTAGCAAAAAAACTTGAAATGTCATAAAAGCAATAACTAAGCAATAACTAAGCATTTTTTAAGTATGAATTATGTCACGTGTGCATGTAAAATAATAGAGAATTTTGGTACCCACCTCGTGTAACTTAACTAAATCCCCGTTAAAAATCGAGTTTTGTGTGTGTCAAAAACAAGTGAAAACTACTTTGTTACTATTTTAATAAAGACGTGTCGATAAATGCTATTGTAAAAGTTATTTATTACTGATATAAGTTAACCAATAAATGCGGTAACTTGGCGGAAGTCGGAACCTGCGCGAGCGTCTGATATTGGTAGCTTTATTAATTAGCATGACCTAATTTCCCTTCGCACAACGCTAATTTATATCAGACAATGACCAAACTGATTGTGTTGTTTTGCGCTTTCAATTAAAGTGATTGATAAATGTCATACATAAGTACTCGGCGTCGAAAAGCGCGTAAAACTTCACCAAATTACTAGGAATGGAGCGCTATTTCGTGTCAAATACACTGGGAGGGGGAAATGTTTCGGTAATATTTGTGTAAATAACATGGGTAAATACCGGTGAAGTGTTAATTTATTGCTATATACCACCATGACACGTAAAAACGGATTCGATTTCGGTAAACGCGCAAGCGTTTGAGAGCGTGTTTAATATACCGATGTACACGATATAAATAGCTGATGTTCTCTATAATCGTATATTTTTTGCATTTGCAGAATAACTTAATGATATCAATCCCTTTACAAGTGTAAAGGATGTAAACAAAGTCCATAAAAATCGTCAGGAATATCGCGTAAATCTATATGCAGTCTATAGGCAAAGAAGCCATTTTGGTGTTAGCTTGTCTAGGTTTGATACCGCTTAGCCACGTGATTAAGTGGGCGGAGCGATCATCGATAAGGCGTCATGTCAATTATCATACCAACCAATCGGATGCAATACGTAGGCGTTTGCCCGGGTAGAATCCCGAATTCCATCGGACTTATTACTATAAATTCAGACGTTGGAGAAGGAAAGGCTCCAGCTAAAATGACTCTGTAAAGGGGCGTGGGACCTGTAAATAAACTCAGAACAACAACAACAGGAAAGGCTAAAGCCACCGAAAGTTCTGCTTGGACGAACGGTCTAGGTAATTCAACAGGCAACGTCAATGCGTATTCAAACCAAAGGTAAAACTTATAGATTGTTTTCTTGTTTTGCTTATAAATGAAATTGTTTAATTTGTTAAATGCGAGTTAAGTATGGAGAACATGTCGGTTAATTCAATTGTTTGTTATAACAAATATCTTGCTTTACTTTAATAAGGAGTTACATTAAATTATTAAATAAAGGCAACAGACGCAGAAATCATTAAAGGTAGCACACACTGGTCTGTAAAAGACGAAAATCTTTTCATAGACCTGTTATCATATGGATCTTTTTAAGAACTTGTTTATGTACTAAGAAAATGCACATGTTAAATTTAGTATTAAATAAATGTGATTATTTTGGGGAATGTATTGGTGGTTAATTGTACATGGCATATAACTTTTGCATACAATTTAAGACAGCGGCGGGTCATATATTTTTTGAAGCTGTACCAGGTCGTATTCTTTTTTGAACATTTAATGTTTTTTTAAGTCAGAACAAAGATTATGGAGTAAATGCTTTACATAAAAATACACATATGTGCCGTATGTGTTAATGAAATCAGAGAGAAAGAAATGCATTTTCGGGTAAGTTTGTTTATATACAATAATAAATTTGGCGAGGCTGTATAATTTGACCATGTTCTTAATGTATATAATTGTTATATCTGGAAAATATATTAAATATAAATAATAAAATACGCATATATAAATAGCGTATGATGGCGACTTGTTTTCATTCGTCTCCGAATCGAAGAGAAAATTGTGTGTTTTTTGTTCATGCGAAATAGGTTTCTATTCTCCACCCTTACATTTGCAATTTTTCATTTATTATGTTTACCTCCTTATGATCACAAAAGATATGTACACATGCGCAACTGCGCATAACGCAATGCCGAACAAAATGTTACTATAAAATATAATAATCATAATTGTCCGACTATCACAATACGTGCATATATGCCAATTAAGTAGAAGGTAATCATTATAACACGATTACAATCCAATATAGACCGCTTCTTAGTGTCTAATTTGAAAGAAAAATACTGTTTTACAAGTATAAATGTCAAGATTTGTTCAAAGCTTTAGAAAGCTAATTACCACGTTTTGTTTTCCATATTTTTAATATAACGTTATAATTTCTCACTTTTTGAACAGCCATCTTTCAAAACGAAACTAAGTATGCATATAATTAAAAAAAACAACTTATTTTCTCCAACGAAAACCGAAATAAAACAGACTTTCCCGAATGAAGTCGTATATACTTGAGTACACCCTATTATGAATGATGACGTAAGCCGACGTCGTATAAAAACGCTGGAGTGTAATGGTATTTACACTACCTTAAGACTAATACCCTGCCATATACTTGTAAGTAAAAGTAATAGCATTAGTAAATGTGTATATATTTGAACGATTTGCAGGAAAAATATGCTGTACGTGCTGATTCTAGCGTTTGTCCTCACATGCGTCTCGTGTGGTGAGAGAAATGCTTTGGGCTTGAGTACCAGAACCAACGAGGACAGCGTACCACTAGATCCCTCTCGACGTAATATTGGTATATTTGGTGGTGTCCTTGCAGAAGTTGTCAAGGAATCGAAGGGTTGGTGGAATAGGAGAAGCACTGATGTACGTTTAAATTAATTTTTGTGTTGGTCAATTATGTTTTTATTCGGATTTTTTTTACAGTATTTCAGTCAAATCACAGCTGTCAGATATTCTACTCGCATTTTCCTACGATATTTAGTTTACCAGTTAAAAGTATAGATAATAGTAACTTACAACTGCCCTACTTGAAATAAAGGTAGGGTGTGATTAGCCGTAGAAACGATATCATGGCTAATCACCACATGCTTTCTGCGGTCGCGGCGGGGATCAAACCCGCGATCCTCGGATCTGTAGTACAGCGCTCTAGTAACTGAGCAGTTTGAAAAGTAAGTAACCGAATGTAAAAGTTTATAAAAGACTGTAACATAACCTGATGATACCGGTCAATTACAAAAACATTGCTTTTATGAGTGATCAAGAATACATGTTGCAAAAAAGATTACATATATACATTTGTAAAAGCAATGGTATTGTATTTAAAATTAACAAAGGTAATCATTCAATCAAAGTGTGTGTGTGTTCATGTCAACCTGTTAAACCATTGGACGTTGCAGGAAGAGCCGGTGCGTTTCAAAGTGAAACTTTACGTGAATCCGTGCACTTTCATGATCTACGATGCAAACGAAGATGACATGATAACAAGGGATGAGCTCGAAGCGATTTTTGGTGACGAAGAAACAACAGGAGAATTGGCTAAGGCGCTTGACAAAAACGGTGAGTTAATCTTATTTATGATTCAACCTCATATGTGTCTCGCTCTTTTAAAAGGGGTTTAATTCATGTGCGTAGTGTCGTCTCAGATTAGCCTGTGCAGTTCGCACATTCTAACTAGGGACGACACTTCCCGCTTTTATATTTTTCGTTTAAAGAAAGACTCTTCTTTGCAATAATCCAGTTAAGGCGGATTAGTCTGTGCGTACAGGCAAATCTGAGACGACACTTGACGCACATGCAATAAAGCCCCTTTTCACAGGGCGAGGCTAATATACACAAACTCAAACTCACATACACACTTGAACACCTGTTGCACAGATCGGTCGCATTAGAATATTTCATGTTTAATAATGCGCCTCCTATCGGAACATATGTCGACTATGTAAGCTGTGCTTTCATTATGATATGCCATAATATACTGTACATGTTTTGCATGAAGCAATGTATATTTCCTTTAACTGGTCAGTGTAAAGCTCGGCATAAGATATTATCAAAGTCGCAGTGCATATTATATATCTAAACATTGAAATGTGGCAATATTAATTTCAGTAATGTTTTTTTTTTTTTTAATCTTGTTTTTAATACTCGAAATTCGGCTCTTTAATTTTTGTTACATAATTGTTGGCCATATTCGAGTAATATTTGTGTATGGTGAACATGTACCTTTAAATATCTTAGCGTTTAAATTAAGGACGTCATCAGGTCGCCGTCCGGCGTCAACAAAGTATATACTGGGGGACATATTGTTTTTGCCCTGTCTGTTGGTTGGTTGGTTGGTCTGTTGGTTGGTTTGCGCCAACTTTAACATTTGCAATAACTTTTGCTTTATTGAAGATAGCAACTTGATATTTGGCATGCATGTGTATCTCATGGAGCTGCACATTTTGAGTGGTGAAAGGTCAAGGTCATCCTTCAAGGTCAAAGGTCAAATATATGGGTCAAAATCGCTCATTTAATGTACACTTTTGCAGTATTTCAATATTCAATATAGCAAATTGATATTTGGCATGCATGTGTATCTCATGGAGCTGCATATTTTGAGCGGTGAAAGGTGAAGGTCAAGGTCATCCTTCAAGGTCAGAGGTCAAACATATGTGGCCAAAATCGCTCATTTTATGAGTACTTTTGCAATATTGAAGATAGCAACTTGATATTTGGCATGCATGTGTATCTCATGAAGCTGCACATTTTGAGTGGTGAAAAGTAAAGGTCACGGTCATCCTTCAAGGTCAAAGTTCAAATATATGGGTCAAAATCGCTCATTTAATGTACACTTTTGCAGTATTTCAATATTCAAGATAGCAACTTGATATTTGGCATGCATGTGTATCTCATGGAGCTGTAAATTTTGAGTGGTGAAAGGTCAAGGTCATCCTTCAAGGTCAGAGGTCAAACATATGTGGCCAAAATCGCTCATTTTATGAATACTTTTGCAATATTGGAGATAGCAACTTGATATTTGTTTGTGGGTTCAAGGTCATTCTCAAAGTTCAAAAACATCTGCTAAAAAGTTAAGATATTGATATTTATAAGGCTACAACACAACTTGCTTTGGAACTTCAAATAACTGAGTATAAATATTTACCAGGATCAGTATTTACTGGGATCGAATATTGTGACAGTAGGAGGACATGAACATGTTTTGTGCCATAAAATAATTTCATGTTACAGTATGAAAAGCATGTTTGACAATGGTTTACACATGTTGCTGACTGGAATTTTGTTCATGGAGCTATTTATGTTCATATCAATTGTTTGAAAAATGTAAAAATAAAACCATGCTTGCTGATTTAACAATTAAGTTAACCTTTGACCATATAAGCAATATTATAGTAGCAGATGCAATATGAGTTCTGACATAAAAGTGAAGAATCACAAAATATTCATTGTATATGACTCAGAAATTTTTTACCATCTGCCTTTCTAGTACACAAGTAAAAACCATATGATGCCAAGTGTCTCTGTTGCAATATATGAAACTAGTTGAAAACCGTATCCAGTTTTGAATGTACTTATGTTCAGGGCAGCACTTAGTATTTACATACCAGACTTTTTCTAGAAATCGAAATGAATCAAATATTTAATGTTCCAAAATCATTAACATACTGAAGCTTACAGCAAACAGAGAAAGTCGCTACAGCATCCAAGCCTGCTGGTCAGAATAAAATGGAGATGGAAATTGAAATATTTTTTTTTGACTGCTTTGCGAGAACAAGTGTCAAAATGGTTTAAACATATATGTTTCGAGTACCAAACAAAAACTAAAATAGGGTGTTAAAATCTTGTGATGAAAGCAACAAAAACATTTAAATTTCAAACACAAATTAAAACAACAAATGTACGAATAACTTATGTTTATCGAAAACCTATTTAATAAAAGGGACATAATGTGTAATAAAATTTCTGATTACAAAACAAACAACACTAATAACATTAATTATAACATGGTATAAAATCAAAACAATATTTTCAATAACAGAACAATGAATGCATATCATAAAAGCAAAGACTAAATAATAAAATAAATAAACACTTAGCAATATTTGTACAGACAGCCTTAATAATTAATATTTAAATAGTATGTACTTTAAACATACATATTGTTACTAACACATTTAAAGCACTTCATCTTTGATCACATTTAAGCACACCACCATTTTCAGGTACATGTATTAATATTGAGATCTGATTCACATATTGTTATTCAAAGCACATTGACATTGTATGTTACATTACAATTAAAGCACATTAAATCATACCATAATCTTTATGTTGTATTGGATGAAAAAGAAAGAGTGCTGAAAAAAGGACTGCTACACATGTCACTATTCCTTACAATACTTTACCGGTCACTATTCCTTACTATACTTTACTTAACTATCATAGCATGGCATTACCATGACATATGGCATAAGAACCACTTTCCCATAATGCAGGAAAATGTACCAAAATCACTTTACTCGATTAAATCATGTACCAGGTATATAGAATAGTAGAAGAGTGGCACGTAAAATATTCTCTTGCATGCCTAACTTAAGGCCATTGATTTGTTATGTTATATTTATGCTGATTAACATATATAAAGTATCCAATGATCTCACAAATAAAAACACATACCCTTAATGAAAAGAGGATTGACAGTTAAACAGCCTGAATAAATAGAAGCAATTGTAGATATATCATATGTGAAAAACACTTCTAGTCATTAAATATCCACATTATGTCTTTTGGTTTAAATATTTAAACAAACAAGGGCCTTCTCTCACACTATCAAATAAGCCAAAACGCTTATAAATGTGTTGCTACTTTAATTTGTTCTTAAAAACCCATCAAATAGCCAAGAAGGAAAAGAATACTGACAAACTGAGATAAGTTTGCCTATATATTGTTTAGCCTGTAAATAAGGGGACATATTAAATGAGGATCATGTTCTGTCATGAACATTACATTGTTTAACAAGTCTTTCACCTCTCTGTCGTGGCATGCACGTGTTTCATAACGATCAAGCTCATCTTTCAAATACCGGTTACACACCACCTTGTTATATGTGCACTTGTTACACACCACCACATTTTCTGTTCCCTGGTTTCAGCACACTATGTTATCCTTGCACTGATTATACAGTACCACATTTGCTGTTCACTGGTAACACAACACCATGTTATCTGTGCAACTTCCACTTGTCCTTGATGAACTGAAAATAAATATACATACACTCAAACTATGAAAACGAGTTCGTCTGCAGAGATTTGTCAACATATTTAACGGTTTATCCACTTCCTCAGCAAGCTTAGCTGATCTAAACCCTAATAATCAGACATGGATAAAAACTGATCTTAAAAAGTATTTTATTACAAATCCCGTCACACGATATGTGACTGGTCTTTAGAAAGTCAATAGAATGGTTTAAAAGATTAAAATGAGCAAAGCTCTGGGTCAACTGGGATTAAAGCATAAAGGGTCGTCCCACATTAGACAAAACTTTCCACCTAAACTGAATTTTGCTTTCAAGATGTTTTCATTAAATGAAAAATACCACTAAAACGGAGAGTGATGACCCTGATTAGCCTGTGAAGGCTGCACAGGCTTATGTGGGATGACACTTTAGGCATACGCATCCAGTCCATTTTCCCCACAGCGAGGCTCAATGATAGACAGCTTAATGATCTACAATCTCAGATAACCAGGTCAGCCTTTGAAAACAGGTATCTATATTTTATAATCTTGGAATCAGAACTGCTAGAAAGTACAATTGTTCATCTTGCAAAACACATATTCGTCTTTTGGAGCAGACAAAAGTACAGACACTCAATGGCATTTGAAATATTGACAAGGGAACCAGAAGGCCAATGCAGTGGAAGGTAATACAAAGCATGAAGTTAATTTTCTATAAAATGTTTTATTTGGGCACGTAATTAATGTAGAAACTTAATGGCAATCAAAACTTGCTACCGGGAACTTGTTGAATTCATATTTAAGTCTGAATGACTAGTTTTAAAGTGGATCAACCAAGTTTTGTAACAGCTACAACATAAGTTAATACATACCAAAACTATGAACCAGAACTTAAACAAAACGGCCTTGAATGCATAGTGTTCTAAGAAAACATTGCTTAATGCAACTGCATGATGTCTTACCATAGAGCAACGTGTGCAATCTGTGCAGGCTTACCTCGGATGAAACAGTCTTCATTTATGGTATGTTCTGTTTTAAGGAAATATGGTCTTACTTTCTATAATCTAAAGTAGGGATGGATTGTGAAGCAGTGCATATGCATGACATATCATCCCATATCAGCCTGAGAAGTGAGCCCACTGTGAAGTTAAGTTTTGTGGTCTAAAGCCTCTGACCAGACTGCGCTGCATATGATATAAGACTCATTTTCCCAAAACACGACTGATATGAAGAGCTTGTTCTACATTACAACGAGCTCATTAAAGCCATGAGCTTTGAATTAGAAACAAAATTATTCACAAAAAGTTAATACAACACTGCAAGTTGCTGAATCATACATGTATGAGATTTGTGCTCTTAGCTTAATTTGACCCATTCACAGAGTAACAAAAAAAGAATTAAAAAGACCAATATGATATATTTAGGTGAAATTTTGTTACAAGACTATTTATTGAATGCATCATGTTTGATGTTTATTTGTTACATCATTTTGTTTGATAATTGTGTTATTTATATTGTACTCTCTCATTATGGAATAAAAAAATTGTAAACTCTGGTCTTCTACGTTTTTAAATGTATTATGTGGCTGTTAATGCTGTGAGGTATCTTTATTGTTTCCATTCCATTTTGTTGGAGAGGACTGACTTTTGACCTCTTTTCCTCTGTCTGACTGTTGTCAGTCCATATGCAAAGACTAAAATACCTCTCCAAAAACATAACATGAGTGCCAAACTGTCACAAGAAGGTTTTGGACATCATCTAGACACAACTTCTGACCAAATGTGGTGATGATCAGAGGAAAACTACTTCAATTAGAGAGCAGACACCATGCTAAATGCTTGAAATGCACTAATTGACCTCATGACCTAGTTTTTGACCCTACATGACCCACAATTAACATTGACCTAAATATCATGTACATACAACTTCTGACCAAATTTGGTGAAGATCGGATAAAAAAACTTCAATAAGAGAGCAGACATAATGCTAAATGCTTGAAATGCACTAAGTGCCCTTGTGGCCTAGTTTTTGACCCTGCATGACCCATATTTGAACTTGAACTAGATATCATTTAAACACAACTTCTAACCAAATTTGGTGAAGATCGGATGAAAACTACTTCAATTATAGAGCGGACACAATGCTAAATCCTTGAAATGCACTTAGTTACCCCGAGACCTAGTTTTTGACCCGGCATGACCCATATTCGAACTTGACCTAGATATTGTCTAGATACAACCTCTGACCAAATTTGGTGAAGATCGGATGAAAACTTCTTCAGTTAGAGAGTGGAAATCATGCTTAATCCTTGAAATGCACTAGGTGACCCTGTGACCTAGTTTTTGATCCGGCATGACCCATATTCGAACTTGACCTAGATATTGTCTAGATACAACTTCTGACCAAGTTTGGTGAAGATCAGATGAAAACTATTTGAAATATAGAGTGGAAACTGCTGTGGACGCCGCCCGCCAAGGGTGAAACTATAATACGTCCCGTTTTGAAATATGAAACTGTGTATTAAGATAAAGAGTGATAACAGAATTATGCACAACATTTTATTTCACCACAGGTCAAAATCCAGATGACAGTTACACAATACGAACACTTATAACTGCAGTTACTAAGAAATTATACAAGATCTTATCATGAAACCTGGTATATACATTAAAGGCAAATGATAATCCAAATTTCAATCTTTATTGTCAGACATAATCTAGCAAAAAAACAGGCTTAATGCATGTGCAGAAGATGTCCAAGATAAGCCTGTGCTATTTGCACAGTCAATTGGGGACGACACTTTCTTTCTAGCTTGGATTTTTGTTAAGAAGAGACTTCCTTTGAACAAAAAAAATCATAAAAGCGCTGTGTCATCCCTGATTAGCCTGTGGAGACTGCACAGCCTAATCTAGCCCCACACATTTTTCCTAGAACGCGTCTCACAATAAAGATTTTTTTTCTTGGACCGTTTTGTCGAAAAACATGTGTAATCATGCTTCCAAAATATGCGACAACTCTCAGAGTAGAGCTGTAACGATTCACCCATCATTCGATTCGATTCGATTTCGATACCAAACGGTTCGATTCGATTATTTTCGATTCGATTCAAAATAAACTATTTGCTGCTTATTTTGCAAACTTGTTCATGTTTGGTCTGTCCAGGACATGCATTAATATGTTTGGTATTTGTTATTAACTTATTATGTTGAACATTTAAAGTGTTTAATTTTTTTAATAAAATTTAAAAACGCAACATTGTTTTATAAGTAACAAATTTATTGAACAAAACTTCCTGTTGAGTTATTCTTAAAAACAACAACATAAAATACACAATGTATCACACGTGTTTAACAGAATAAAAAAATGTAAGTATATAAACAACTTCCAGTTGACTTCTTAACAGAATGCACACAGTTTAGTAAACAAACCATATGTATTGAGGAAAAAAAATGATATCAAAACATCACATGGGTATAATTTAGTAACAGCAATGTTCCCATACTTTTTATTTTTATTTTAACGGTGCGTCTTTCAGCGTGGCTGAAGAAGCCATTTTACTGGCTGATGTAATGCTCAGCATGCTATTCATTCATTCATTGCATGCCATATTGGCTATTGACCAATCACAAGACGTATTACGAATGACAAGAAAGTTTAGACGACAGATTTGAAAAGTAAAGTTTAAAATGCGGATCGATCGGGATTGCAGTGAATCGAATCGAAATTGGCCGTATTGGTATCGAAATCGAATCGGCGGCGTTGAACCGGTTTTTCGATGCATCGAGCCGAATCGTTACAGCTCTATCTCAGAGTGTTGTACATTTGTGTTGAAAACAATACTGATTTTAAAATCTAACAATGAAACACAACAACAAATAAGTCGTTAAATAATGTTGGTAATTAATTAAGTTAATTTTTTTTAACACAATATGTAATAAAATTCCTGATTACATAACAAACAACACTTATAAAAATGCATTAACACACGGTTTAAAATCAAAACAATGTTTTCAATAATAGAACAAAAAAAGCAGCCATTTCAAATAACAAAAATAATAAAAATATGAAACTTATAATATTTGACATATATTAACATACAAGATAATATAGATTCTTAAAAGGCTCTACCAGTTCATGAGCCAGCTCAGTTAAATATGTTTGAGCACAGGGCTTTATGTATGTTTGTAAACTATTGTCTCAGAATAGCTTGTGAAGTCTGCACAGGCTTATTAGAGACAACACTTTACGCTTTCATGCAAATGTTAAGCACAGCACCAATTTTTTGTACAGGATTTACATTTAAAGCACATTTATAGCACATGGACATTGTATGTTTCATTACAATTAAAGCACATTAAATCATGTATAAAGAAGATTATGGTATAGAAAAGAGTATCACCGTCCACTTAACAGCACACTTTGTTTTATATCCATTAGAACATAAAGATGATTACATTAATTGGTATTTTTATAGTCATTCCCAAACATAATAATAATTACATTCATGGGTATTTTTATAGTCATTCCCAAACATAATAATAATTACATTCATGGGTATTTTCATAGTCATTCCCAAACATAATAATAATTACATTCATGGGTATTTTCATAGTCATTCCCAAACATAATAAAGATTACATTCATGGGTATTTTCATAGTCATTCCCAAACATAATAATAATTACATTCATGGGTATTTTCATAGTCATTCCCAAACATAATAATGATTACATTCATGGGTATTTTCATAGTCATTCCCGAACATAATAAAGATTACATTCATGGGTATTTTCATAGTCATTCCCGAACATAATAAAGATTACATTCATGGGTATTTTCCTAGTCATTCCCGAACATAATAAAGATTACATTCATGGGTATTTTCATAGTCATTCCCAAACATAATAATGATTACATTCATGGGTATTTTCATAGTCATTCCCAAACATAATAATGATTACATTCATGGGTAATTTCATAGTCATTCCCGAACATAAAGATGATTACATTCATGGGTAATTTCATAGTAATTTACATTAAATCAAATATGCATCCCCAATACTTAGAATGACATCAACCATTAAACAAAGTAATGTTACAATGATATGCTCACAAGTGTTGAGTTCCGTATCTTTGGTAATATAACTATGTTGATTCATGTTGATTCACAAATATTTAAACATGAGCCCCACTCTGTGAAAAGGGGGTTTAATGCCCATGTGCGTAAAATGTCGTACCAGATTAGCCTGTGCAGTGGCTACAGCACAGGCTAATTTGGTACAACACTTTCCGCCTTACCTGGGTTATTGCTACAAAGAGACTTTCTTTAAACAGAAAATATCATAAAAGCTGAAAGTGTCCTCTCTGATCTGGGATGACACTTTACGCACATGAATTAAACCCCTTTTTCACAGAGCGCAGCCCATATGTAAATGATCTCACAAAATGCATTTTCATGCATTATAAGATCACATTCACTTTTTGAACAGGAGGATTAAGTATATTATGCAAAGTTGCACAGCCTGCATAAACAGAAGCATGTTCAGATGCAAAAAAAATAATCAAAAACACTTTTAATCATTAATGTTCACAATATATTTCCTTTGGTTTAAACGATAATGAAACACACGCTTAGTCTCCCTTTAACAAATTTGACAAAAGGCTAAAAAATCTGTTGTTACCATTTGTTCTTAAAGGGGCCTTTTCACAGAATTTGGCATTTTTTAACTTATTCATTAAATGCTTTATATCGATAAATGTAAACATTGGATCGTAAAAGCTCCAGTAAAAAATCAAGAATAAAATTAAAAAAAGGAAAAGAACATTGCCCGGACCAGGTTTCGAACCTGTGACCCCTTGAGTCCTGCCAGAGTCCTGAAGTAAAAACGCTTTAGCCTACTGAGCTATTCCGCCAAGTACACATACTTGACGTATTTTATACCTTATATAAGCAATCTTCGTGGTTTCACAAAATTTAACGACAAAAACAGAACTCTCCAAATTATTCAATCGTTTCGCGTTGCAACGCTTTATAATTTTTAGGTTTTAAAATCGTCAAAAGATGCATATAATGGCTATATTAGACCATGATAAATGTTCAGTATTACTGTTTCCATACAAATATCATAACTAAAACGAAAATTTGCGAATCTGAAACAACTTTTTTCAATTTTGTCAATTTACCAAAGCGTGAAAAGATCCCTTTAAACCCTAATCAAATATCCGGAATGAAAAGAATATAATGTTCAGTCATAAACATAATGTTGTACAACAACTCTTTAACCATATCATTCTGCAATGCATGTTCTTCATAACAATCAACAAAAACACTGGTTACACGTCACCTGTTTATATATGCACTGGTTTCATGCCACCACATTAACTGTGCACTGTTTACACCACACCCACTCTGGATCAGCAGACGATTTATTTCATAAATCAATCTCTGGGTTAATGGTCGCCATCTTTCGAACTACTTTCAAAAGTACAACAACAACAATAACAGTAGAAGACAATTTTAATTGCGAAAAGTTGAAAAATTGAGTACATGTGTCACGGTTGTTGAGTGAAATAGTGTTATTTTCAACTGTGTATGAAGCATGTGAACTGGTAGTGGAATAACCGAATTGTTGGTGGAAATGGAATTTAGAAATATATGTCTAATAATTGAATTCATCATCGTGTAGAATAATCATCAGCATCATTTCTGTGGAACATTGCACAATTCAAAAAAACAAGTGTTTCATAGCTATGGTGCTTTTGACATAGTTCACTAACCATCAAGACTGAAATGATTCATGCACACAGGTAAAGTAAATAATTGAATTTGTGCAGAATGTTTATTTTTTACAAATTATTATTTAATTTGACCAATTTATTTTAGATTGATTGCACTGAAACTCAAAGTCTAAAGCTTAGTAAGACACTTAAGCCAGTTTTCTGAGAAGAAACAATACTTGTTCAGAGTATAGCAGGATCATGCGGCCTCTGGTTTATTTATTTGGCCTAGGCCTTTAACCTGGGTCGCTTTGATTTCAGGTGTTTAGCCCCCATATCAACAAGGCTCTCGACCCTATATGTAGTTATTCATATTGTTTAAAGATTTTGAGAACCCTCACTCGGTGCCAGTGGGGATAAAACAGGGACCTTCTTATAGCTAGATGAATGCATCAAATATGCCAGCAACACTTTATAATCAATAACTTTATAATTGATGTTCTTTTAACTACATTACTCATTTACCAAAACAATGTGAAACACATTTTTATGCCCCCAAAGGAGGGCATATAGTGATCGCACTGTCCGTCTGTCTATCCATCACACTTTGCATTTAGGTTTCGAAAAAATGCTCATAACTTCTATGTCGCTTCAGATGTAACATTCATATTTGGTATGCATGTGTATATGGACAAGGCCTTCCCATACACACACAAATTTTGACCCCTTTGACCTTGAACTTAGGGTCGGCTTTTAGGTTTTGAAAATGCTCATAACTTCTATTAAAGCGTTTATCGGGGGCGTATGTCATCCTACGGAGACAGCTCTTGTTTTTGCTACTGTCCTCTGCACAAACCATGATATATCTGCATATATGCCTCCAACCAAATCAGTAAAACTATTTGTCACTTAATTACAATAAACTTATTGCATGTTAACTTTTCAACAATATATATATACATGTATATATAATTATATATAACAGATCTTGAAAAAAACTCACATCAAACTTCAAATTGTTTTAGTAAATTATAGGCTTTAATTGGTATTGTGACATTGACACCACTCATGCATGCGACTAAACAATTATACAACTATGGAGCACATTATTTATGAGAAATTCCAATACATCAACATATCGTCTCAGATTTAAGGCAGATAATCTAGTGCTTTTTGCTGCCATTTTTACTATTACACATTTTTTCATTTTATGTTATGATGCATTGATCTTGTTTCTAAATTAACCAAGCAATCATGTTAAACTTTTGAAGAAAGATGTTGTCTGATAAATATAGAAAATATAATCACTACGAAGTGAACAAAATTCAGTTGAATACTGTGACCAACAAAGATTTGCCAAAGAGCAATTCAGATCATGATTTAAATTAAATACAAGTAATATGAAAGTCTGCCTATTGGATCCCAGTTAAGACTTATTTGTCAAATCTTCACATTAATTTTCCCTTAGCCATGTAGAATTGGGGATTAAATACCATCAAGTCATGTAAAAAGGAGCAGGGTATAGCACGCTGCTATTGATTTCTTGAGCTTTCACATGAATTTTACGGGTAATTTTCATACAACAAATGATATTATGTAGTGTAATGATAAAGCATTATGAGCACAAATTATATCTCTTACTAGTGGTACACAAATCATTTAAGTGTCACATTTCAAAAGAAAATTTATATAAAAAGGTATTATTAATTGTTAAAACGTTATAAAAGGTTATTTCAATACACTAAAGCATTTAATTACAAGAACAAGTGCATTTTATGTCCATTACAATACATGTAACAGTATTGGCATTGTATTTATCTGCATTTGATGTGCATTTAATACACTTAAAAATGCAGACAAGACACACTTCTAACAGAAACAAATGTATTTTTTTCTGCATTTTTCCAGCATTAATACTCTTCAAGTGTATTTTTTATCATCCCAAATACACTTTACCAGGAAAAAGGTATGTTAAAATGCATTTTTAGTTTGTTTTAAGTATATTTTCAAATGCATTAAGACACTCTTTTCTTTTGCAAAAAATGTTGAACAAAAACTTGAAAATATTTAATATACTAAAGTGTAGTAATAATTAAAGTTTTGTATGAGCATCAAAAACAGTGTCAAATTCATACCAGTGCCTATTTAGTAGCAGTAGGCCTTATATGGTCTACTTGTGGTAGAAATAATGCATTTTGTATAATACAACATACATAAATTAAAAAACATAGCTGCCCATACAGTTCAATACAATGTTCAATTAACTACACTATGCAAAGTTGAAATATGACATCAAGCTTGGAATAATCTTTTCAATAATGAATAATATGCTGTTTTAATTTATAAGTGAAATAGACACTTGCATATAAAAACTGATTTTAAATCAAAACTAAATGTTTAATTTGATTTTTAGCTCCACTGGCCAAAGGTCCTGTGTCCATCGTGCATCCATGCATAAACTTTTCCTTTAAACATCTTCTCCTAAACTACTGGTCCAATTCTGATGAAATTTCTTAGGAATGTTTCTGGGGTGTACCTCTTTCAAATTTGTTCAAATTATGCCCCTGGGATCAAATTTGACTCTGCCTTGGGGGTCACAAAATTGAAAATTTGCTTAAATAAGGCCTATTTTGTGAAAACTTTCAAAATCTCCCGTCCATAACCATTGGGCCTAGGGCTATCAAATTTGGTATGTAGAGACATCTAATAGTCCTCTACCAAATTTGTTCAAATTATACCCCTGGGGTCAAATTTGACCCTGCCCCGGGGGTCACAAAATTGAACATATGCTTATATAGGGTATATTTTGTGAAAACTTTACAAATCTTCTCGTCCATAACCATTGGGCCTAGGGCTACCAAATTTGGTATGTAGTGGCATCTTATAGTCCTCTACCAAATTTGTTCAAATTATGCCCCTGGGGTCAAGTTTGACCCTGCCCCGAGGGTCACAAAATTGAACATATGCTTATATAAGGCCTATTTTGTGAAAACTTCAAAAAAATTCTTGTCAATAACAATCCGGCCTAGGGCTATCAAATTTGGTATATAGTGACATCTAATAGTCCTCTACCAAATTTGTTCAAATTTAATCCCTAGGGTCAAATTTGACCCTGCCCCGGGGGTCACAAAATGGAACATATGCTTATATAATGCCTATTTTGTGATAACTTAAAAAAAAATCTTGTCCATAACCATTAGGCCTAGGGCTACACAATTTGGTATGTAGTGACATTGTATAGTCCTCTACTTAGTTTGTTCAAATTATGCCCCAGGGGTCAAATTTGACCCTGCCCTGGGGGCCACAAAATCAATTATATGCTTATATAGTGCCTATTTTGTGAAAATTTTAAAACTCTTCTTGTCCTTAACCATAAGGCATAGGGCTACCAAATTTGGTATGTAGTGACATGTTATAGTTCTCTACCAAGTTTGTTCAAATTATGCCCCTTGGGTCAAATTTGACCCTGCCCGGGGTCACAAAACTGAACAAACGCTTATATGGGGCCTATTTTGTGAAAACTTTAAAAATCTTGTTGTCCATAACCATTGGGCCTAGGGCTACCAAATTTGGTATGTAGTGACATCTAATAAACCTCTACCAAATTTGTTCAAATAATGCCTCTGGGGTCAACTTTGACCCTGCCCCGGGGGGTCACAAAATTGAATAAACGCTTTTAAAGCGCCTATTTTGTGAAATCTTTACAAATCTTATTGTCGAAAACCATTTGGACTATGGCTACCAAATTTGGTATGCAGTAACATCTTATAGTCCTCTACCAAGTTTGTTCAAATTATGCCCTTTGGGTCAAATTTGATCCTGACCCGCATGTCACAAAATTGAACATTATATACGCTTATATCTTTCTTATTTTGTGAAAACTTTAAAAATATTCTTGTCCTTAACTCTAGGACCTAGGGCTACCACATTTTGTATGTAGTGAGATATAGTAGTCCTCTACAAAGTTTTCTCAAATTATGCCCCTGGGGTTAAATTTGACCCAGCCCAGAAGGTCACAAAAGTGTACATGTGCTTAAATAGGGCCTATATTTAAGTATTTGCACATGCAGAGAAATTTGTTTCAGCCTTTTTTTCAGCAGTGGAGTGATACAGGGCCATCATGGCCCTCTTGTTTAAATACTCAAAAAATGAAACCGTGTTCATGTGCATGAACACAGTTTATAAATTCTGTCAGAATTATAAAATATGCAATTACTATAAATACAAATGCCAGGGAAAAGTGCTTTTTGTACTAAAAAATTCGAATAAATATTACAATAATACATTTTGAATACTTTACTATGTAATTAACAGTTTTTGTCTGAGAAAATCACTAAATTTTATATATTTATTCAAATTCACATAAATCATATTTCAAAAACACATCATTACTTCAAATCCTTTCACACAATACTGAAAAAAAGCACAGTTTCTGATTGTTATTGGTTCTTTATTAATTAATACATGTACCATTTTTTAATCTTGATGCATCCTCAATTGTATAATGCACATCTTAATCTGTTTTAACAATTATAATATAAAGATTAAGGCTGACTCAGTAAAATAATAATCCATGATTTCTGCAGTACTTGCAGACAAAATAGAAATACTGCTGTGATATTATCTATCTATCTAATGGGATATTAATTTGGCTTCAATAGAAAAAAATCAAAGCATACACATGTATAAAATGTGTATGTATATATTAGTTAAACTTAAATTGATTGACCATCGATAAAAGATATTATAATATATGTATGTATATATATATCCTTGTAAAACTAAAAATTAAATATGTATGTTTCTATTACATCATAAAGGACTTTTATTTTCAGACAAAGTACAGTGAAGCTTAAAACAGTATCCAATTGTAACAGTCAATTTTGGGAAAATCAACCTTATAATTATTTTCTGTGTTGGCCAATGTCATAATTGGTATAAAATGTATATTGAACTGGAAGTTCTCTTTATTTTAAATGATAACATTTGCTTGGTCAGCCATAATTGTCACAATCAAGTGGTCTTTTTACACTGTAGTTTTCTCACTGACTATGGGTTTGTTCTGAGAATGAGCCACACAAAGTATCGTTGGGGAGATGAGTTGTCAATTTTATGTTTATCAGTCTTTCATAATCCAGTATACCTGTAAAAAGGGAATTTGTAACTAATAATCACACAATATACACAATTAAAATTGTATGCATTTAGATTTATTTAGTACTGCACATTAATCATTTTCCAAAAATATGTAGCAACATTACATTATATAATGCTGCAATACTAAAGTAATTTACTAATTAAAGGTCGCTGATGTGTAATGGATGTGGTGTCCACCTAATGATCTGGAGGTCACTGGTTTGATCCCCAGTGTGGGAGCATTCTTAAGAAATCTCCAAGAGACACCCAAGTACTGGTTCTAGGCCCAGGAAACGAACTCAAGAGCATTTCACATACATGTACGTAGTTAGTACTTTAAATTTAATCGAACTAAAAAAGGGTTAAAACTAACAACTGAAACCCTTATTAATACATTTTATTTTGAATCAAGCAAATGTGGAAATTCATTAAAAATAATGAGTAAAATTTAAAAATTCTACTTTAAAGTAATCATGATAATTTAGATCATTTTCATGATACAATTATATATTCCCTAAATGATAAAAATAAAACATGTAATGTTAATTTATGAAAAAAAAAACGTTTTAATTTTATCAATATCATGGTAATTACAACTAGATACAGGCAATTAGATCAGAAACGTGCATTAATTATATTAACCCATTCATGCCTAGCGTCCTGAAAAAAAGGACATTGCAAACAGCGTAGACCCAGATGAGACGCCGCATAATGCGGTGTCTCATCTGGGTCTGCGCTGTTTGCCTAAAGAAATTTCTGTAAGAAATATTCTAAATATAGAAATAAATATACCAGACACCCCTACTTTTGGAAATAAATTGATCCAATTTAGAAGGATGGGTGAGTCCACTGGGCATAAATGGGTTAATGAACAACCCAGACATTTGTAGTGATTTATGGTCACTATTTCATTTGATTAACGTTCTATACATGACCTGTCATAAAAGGTATTTTTTAGCCAGTACTACAATCGGCAATGATAGTCTGTATTGCATACATATTCCAACGTCTATTATCGATTCGCTTCCTCAAACTGAACAAATATTTAATGTTTACATCGCGAAACGTAATGCATCCAGTTTCACTTTCGGTTTGGTTGGTTTTGTAAACACCGTAATTTCATCTTAAAAATTGGATGATAGGGTGATTAAATAATAATGGAAAAGTAAATCACTTGGATAATAGGTCAAAATGCAACACAAATGAACGTTAATAGTGCTCTTAATATCAAAGTTTCGGTAAAAAGTTTGGCGCTAGTTCAACGCGCATCGTATACAGCCTAATAACAATAGACTGACAACCTTTTGGGTAGTAAAGTAGTAATACAAGGCAATATGGCGACCGTTAGCCACGAGGCCTATCTTACGGAGGAATCCGAGATAGCCGATGTATCACGATTGACACCACACCATGTAATCTGAGCATGGGTTACACATAACCACATTTACCGTTTATTGGTTACACCACACCACGTTATCTGTGCAACTTTAATTTATCCTTGATGAACTGAAAATAATAGAAAACCATTCAAACATTGAACATGAGTATGTCTGCAGTGATTTTTCAGCATATTTAACAGTACATGTGTACTTCAGTTCTATAATGGCAGTCAACTTACCTCTCCAAAATTCGTCTGTAATCTTACCTGATCAAGCCTCTCCTTTTATCAGTCGTGGAGTAAATACAGATGTTAAATAGTATTTCAACATTTCATGCCCATGCATTAAACCTAGTTTAACCAGGACGAGGCTTAATAAGTTACAGACAACCCCAGATTGCCAGACTAAAGTTCAACAAACTGGATAACCAGGCCAACCTTTGAAAACAGGAACTCATATTTGGTAATATTGGAATTCTAAATTATGTTGAAATCAAAAGCAAATAAGCTAGAAAGTACATTCTTTCATTTTGCAAAATATGTATGTGGCGTTTGAAGAAGAAACAACTACAGACACTCGCTGGAATTTGAAATATTGTCAAAGAAACTGATTGGTAAACGCATTTGAAGGTAATCAAAACCATTAAAGATAATTTGTTTTATAAATTGCAAGATTTGGTCTTGTCATACATATAGAAACATCATTCCAACCAAATCTTGCTATTTGATGAATTGATAATTTAATCGGAATGACTTGCTTTTAAGTGTTCCACAAAGTGTTCGTATAGCTTGAACACAAGTTAATACACTATTGTTTATATATACACAAACTATGTACCAAAGTCCAAACGTACAGGCATTGATTGCATCATGTTGTGAGAAAACCTTGCTTAATACAGCAGCATGAACTGTCACCAGAAAGCAATGAGTGCTGTGTTCCAGATTATCTATGATGACATTCTATGCTTTTATGGTATTTTTTGTTTTAATGAAATAAGATCTACTCTCTGACCAGGATGGATTGTGATCCAATGTCATGAATCAGCCTGTAAAGTGTGTTTGATATCAAGTTAAGTTTCGTGATCTCATAAGCAGACAGTGAAGCTCCTGACAAGACTGCCCCATTTTGCCATATATGGCATCAACCTCCGTGGTAAATCATTTTACCATTGTTATTTTTACTTTTTTTTAATTTAGGTTATTTTTAGTATGAACTGAAACGTATACACTATTTTCAAAATATAAAAGAAAACGAAATGACTTTTCATACTTTCATACTTAAACACAAAAATAAAATCCTACCAAATCTGGAAGGATTGTCTTGTGATGGCAGAGGTTGTATGTGAGAGCAAGGAACAACAACTCTGCATGGAGATTAATATGTCATAAGTGCATTTTCGCATGACACTACTCATAAATATTGCTCACCATAGACACTGACCTTCATGAATCAAAATACTTTAATAATGAATATTTTAGTTTTTGTACTGAAATCTAACAATACAAATAAAATAATATCTAACTAAAATAGCGCAAAACAAGGATTGAACTGGTGAAACATGTGCATTATGACATTTGCTTTTAAGATCACTGAATAGCAAAGAGCAGACAAACCTTCTCAATTCGTTTTCTATATGCAGCCTCGGTCTCGTTCTTGTTGAGGGGCGGCATCTGTTTCTCGTCTCTCTCGATCAGGATCTTGAGAGCATCCATGTCCATGATCTCAATGGGATCGATCTTGTTCTTGTTGATTAGACTCACCAGGTACTCCTTATAGTGGTTACTGAAAATGGCAAGGTATACCACAGGGTTACTTTTGCAATTAACCATTTAGGATTATAAAAATTGCAAATTTACATTTTTACATCATAAGCTAGATGCCTGTGGAACACATATCACACCAGTTGTCAATTTCATATTGTAATTATTTAACAAACTGCATCATTAACATGTTTGACCTTTAGACTTTAGTGTGACCTTGAAAGACACATCTTCTCAACATGGTTAATATTTGTGGAAAACCTTGATTAAATAACAATTGACCTTAAACAAGTTTTACTTTGACCTTGAGGTTCCTACTTCCAAAACAGATGCAACATTGACACATCCTCTTCTCATGGTGGACTTATTTCTCATGGTGGACATATGTGGTCATTAATTAAACAAGAGGGCCTGAAAGGCCCAACGTCGCTTCCCTGAGACACAAAGGAACTGACCTGTTCTATGCAGCCCAAGATATCATAAGAACAAATGTTCTTACCAAGTTTCATGAATATTGAACTGTTAATGTGACTTTTGGAGTGTAAACAATGTATCACTATAGCCATATAAGGAAAAAAGCCCCGCCCTGTTGCGGCCATGCTTTTCAACAGACTGGAACCATTTTCAAACTAATCCAAGATATTATTACAAAAAAAATGTTCTGACCAAGTTCAATAAAGACTGGACAACAATTGTGACTTTAAGAGTGTTAAAAAGGTTTTACAATAACCACATAATGAAAAATGCCTCACTCTCTAGTGGTCATTTTTTTTCAACTAACCTGAACCATTGTCTAACTAATCCAAGATATCATTAGAGCAAATGTTCTGTCTAAGTTTCATAAAGATTGGACAATAAATGTGATTTATAGAGTGTTAACAAGGTTTTACTATAGCCATATAAGGCAAAAAATGCCCCACCCCCTGGCAGCCATGTATTTCTACCAAACAGAACTCATCCAAGATTAATTGAGACAAATATTCTGACCAAGTTTCATGAAAATGGGACAATAAATGTGGCCTCTAATTATTTACAGGGTTTTACTAAAGGCTCCCATGTTTTTCAATCAACCACAGCCATTTTCGAACTTGCCCAGATATCATTGGACAAATCTTCTGTCCAATGTTTATGAAGATTGGACAACAAATGTGGTCTCTAAAGTGTTAACAAGGTTTTACTTTAGCCATTTAAGGAAAAAGGCCCCGCCCCTTTGGGGTCATGTTTTTTTACCAACAGGAACCATTTTCGAACTCATCCCAGATATTATTGGGACAAAAATCTTCTGACCAAGTTTCATGAAGATTGGACAATAAATGTGGCCTCTAGAGTGCTAACACGGCTTATGATGATGCCGCACAAAGGACGATTAACAAAAGGCGATCACAAAAGCTCACCATGACATTGTACTCAGGCAAGCTAAAAATGGCTGATTGAATATTGAAGTTATTGCATAGCCTTATTTGACCCTTGACCTCTAAATGTGACTTTGACCAAGAAGGTCGGAAACGGGTGTTACTCCGGATATAACATATCCTCATAGGGGTCATTTAAGGATTTATTTTTTTAATGCATGATGAATGACAAAGTTACATTCTGGTCAAGCTAACAGCAACCTCTTTGACTTTGACCTCTAAGTGTAACCTTGACCTTTGAAAGCTGGCAAATGGTAAACACACAACAAGATGCACATTAATACCACTTTCTACAACGCTTTGCATCCAAATCTAACATCACTTGATCTTATTTTTATCTTCGACATTGACCTAATTTTAGACCAAGACTTATTCATATTTGCCAGTGAATAGATACTGTTGCACAGGCTTCCACATGAATCTTTTAAGAAAGGTCTTTAATTTAAATAGGTTTTAAAAGGGACAACAAACGTGTCAACATTTTTAGCTGGAACATAGGTTGCCAGTCTGACCTGCAAAGTCCCGCCATGCCCGGTGAAGTCTCATTGCCGCATGCCTCGTCCTTCTTCTGAACTCCACTCTCTTTCTGCTCCATCACAAAGCAGTGAGCCCGGTCTGCCTGCGTCTCTGGGGGGTCGGTGTTGAACGCAACCTTGTGGTTCTAGAACACACACACCAGATTATAGTTAAGGGCATGTGTTAAGATAGAATGAGCCTAGCTCTGAGAAAACTAGGCTTAATGCATATGCGTAAAATCTTGTCCCAGATTAGCTTGTGAAGTCTGCACAGGGTAATCTGGGACAAAACATTCAACCTACACTGGATTTTCGCTCAGAAAAGACTTCCTTTAAATCAAATTTCAAATAAAGTAGAAATTGTTGTCCCTCATTGGCCTGTGCAGATTGCACAGACATATTTCCCAGAGATAGGCTCAATTATATTTCAAACAAAAACAGTCATTGTCTGGTGGAAAATGCAGCACTGACTTATACAGCACCATCTGTTATACCTCTGTTATTTAATCTAGGCGTAAAATGTTGTCCCTGATTCGCCTGTGCTCAGGCTAGGCTATTCAAGGACGACACTTACGCACATGCATTAAACTCTGTTTAACTGTAATACCTTGAGGAGTTTCTGCAGCTGGGGTACATCGTTGTCACGGAGATAGTAGAAGCAATCGCGAGGGTGATGGCAGTGAAGGCCCTTTGCTTGGCATGATCTCAGCAACTTGCAAGTCTAGCAAAAAACATGGTTATTGTTTATTTAAAACAAGAGCACCACATAACGGCTGCCACGCTCGGCTGCGAAAGCTTGTCAGAATTTTTTTTTTTAGAGGTCACAGTGACCTTGACCTTTGACCTAGTGACCCAACAAGAGATGTGATTGTCAGAAACACAATTCCCCCTATTGCGCCACTTTGAAAGCAAATTTCTATTTATCATTTGGCAGGTATAGACATCATCTATCTTTAAAGCTTTATTACTTCCCTTGCATTTTGTCCAATCCAATCGGGGGGGGGGGGGTCTGTAGACAGTTAAAAATGACCAAGTCAGACATTACTGACAACCAAGGCCTGTGGTTTATCAAAGAGATCATAGCCAGAGTTCATCATGTATGTATGGACATAAGTCCACTGGTATTTAAAGAAAACTAGCACTCACAAATTAGAACAGGTAAGAAATGATAATTATATCAAGAGATGTGTTTGTCAGAAACACAATGCCCCCTATGCGCCGCTATCATTTGGCAGGTATAGAAATCATCTCCCTTTAAAGCTTATTACGTCCCTCGAATTTTGTCCAATCCAACCGGGGGGAGGGGAGGCGAAGGGTCTCACAGTCAATTATGACAATGTCAGACATTACTGACAACCAAGGCCTGTGGTTTAAAAGAGATCATAGCCAGAGTCGATCATGTATCTATGGACATAAGTCCACAGGTATGTAATGAACATCAAAGAAATTATAATTACATCCTTTAAAAAAACTTTGACAAATCAATTATTTGAGTTATAAATAATCAAAATAATAAATCTGTACAGTAACTGTGAAAAGAACTTCAATTCTTGGTAAGGAAATATATAATATGAGATTTATAATTATATAAATTACTTCCCTTGAAAATAATTGTCTCTAACAAATCTCTATTTTTAGTAGCAAATAATTAAAAGCCACTACCGTGACTGTGATTGACCACTCAAAATGTGCAGCTCCATGAGATACACATGCATGCCAAATATATAAAGTGGCTATGTTCAATATTGACTTGTTATCTCCCTTTTTCAAGCTAATTAATTCCCTTGAGTTTGAATTTTTTACCGTAGACCGTAAAGGATGACCATGACCTTGACCTTTTACCACAATGTGTTTGTCAGAAACACAATGCCACCTACTGCGCCGCTTTGATTTATTTAACAAAAATATATACCTGGGCAGGTCAGATAACTATGTCCATTTAAAGCTTATTAATTCCCTTGACTTTGTTTTTTCGACCCTTGACCTTGAAGGATGATGTTCACCGTAAAATTTTAACACTCAAAATGTGCAGCTCCATGAGATACACATGCATGCCAAATATCAAGGTGCTATCTTCAATATTCAAAAGTTATGGCCAATGTTAAGGTTTTAGCACGACGCCTACGGCGGACGTCAGACGACGAGCTGGCTATGACAATAGCTCGGGTTTCCTCCGAAAACAGCCTCGCTAATTAAGAGCAAGGTGTCCATTAAAAAGCGTAAATCAAATGTGCTTAATAAAGACTAGTTTCAGTTTACAGATGTAACTGTTGCATACTTGAGGTAGAGATATATTATGAATTGGCACTGGAAACACACGTTTATTAATAATAATGCATATTTTCAGTCTACAATTGTAGGTTGTTTGGGGAACATGAAAATATATTAAAGCTAAGGTTGACTGAAAACCTTTTGAACTGTTTTTTTTAGGCTTTCAGGTAATACAGCCTCATTATGGGAAAATTGGGCTTAATGTATGTCGTCCAACATTAGCCTGTGAAGTCCTTACAAGCTAATCGGGCTCAACTATTTTTGCCTCAGTGGATTTTCATTTTTAAGAGACTGCATGGGCTTATCTGGGAAGACACTTAACGCACATGCATTAAGACCAGTTTTCCCAGAGTGTGTCTCAATAGGAGACGGTTTAGCACTAAAAAGAAGCCTACCCCATCCTTGTGGAACGCCTGCTGACAGCCACTACAGAACTGGAATCCACACTGGGGGCACGTGAAGTGCATGCAGCCACCCTTGGCCAGACTGTACCGCATCTTGCAGCCTGGGCAGTCTGCACAATAAAACATACATGTGTAACTTAAGAATGAAAGATATGCAAGGTGTTGTATATGTATATTGTACAAAACTTTTGAAATAAAACAAGAGCTGTCAGAGGACAGTGCGCTTGACTATTCGAGTGCTTGACAGTGTAACGTAAGCCATCATGGGGTAATTGTTCAAATTCTTCAATAAGGTCAAGGTAAAAGTTCAGGTATATTTTCAACACTCTATTAAACATTTGTAAAGACATAAAACAAACTAATAAGATTTTATTTCAAGTTTGATAGCAATAGCTTGGGTGGGAAGTTTGGACGGTCCTTCAAAAACAAAGTAAATAATTTTTTTTTTTAACCATGTTTCAAAGAAAAAAATATTCTTTTTGGGTTGGGTGGGGTGGGGTTGAGGGGGGGGGGGTTAATGTGGGGTGTGGTCATTTATTAGACGATCTTTAAAAAATAAAAAACAAAATATTTTTTTTGGGGGGGGGAGGGGGGGCTAGGGTGGGGGGGGGGTTGAGAGGGTGGTATACTGTGGGTGTGGTCATTTATTAGATGATCTTTCAAAAATAAAAAAAGGAAAAAAAAAATATTATTCTTTTTTTGGGGCGGAGGGGCAGGGATTCTGGGTTGGTGCGTGGGGTATTGTTAGGGTGGAATCCATTGTGGAATTCAGGTAAGTGTTGTTTTGTCAAAGTATTAATAAAATCTGATCATCAATAAAGAAGTTATGGCAATTTAACTAAAATTTACTCTTGACCTTGAGAGTCAAGGTCATTCAAAGGTCAAGGTCAAATTGAACTTTGCAGGTACAGTACCCTTATGATAGTAAGAAAATATTTGAAGTTTGAAAGCAATAGCTTTAATACTTTAGAAGTCAAGTGGATATAAACACAAAATTTAACAAAATATTCAGTTACTAAGACAAAAAAGGGCCATAATTCTTACAAAATGCTTGATACAGTTGTCTGCTCTTGTTTATAGATTGGGAACATGTTGGTAAAGAAGTTTGCAAAATATGAAAGCAATATGTCAAGGGACATTGAAAATATTTGAGGTGGTACGCAAACTTTTACATAGATTTATCAATAATATGCATATTCTAAGTGAAATAAGGGCCATAATTCTTACAAAATGCTTGATACAGTTGTTCGCTTTTGTTTATACCGGTAGGTTGGGGTCATGTCAAAGAAGTATGCAAAATATTAAAGCAATATGTCAAGGGACATAGGAAATATTTGGGGTGGTACGAAAACTTTAACATTTGCACGCTAACGCTAACGCCGACACTGGGGTGAATAGGATAGCTCCACTATATATAATTCATATATAATAGTCGAGCTAAAAATGTCTACATTTAGTGTGGTTTCATTTATTTTCGTTGACATAAAATTTTGTGAAATGGTAAAATCATTAATATTTGTCAAATCCTATTGAGGTGCACGAGTTTACATGCTGGTTAATATTTGGTACATGTTTAGCCATCTAGCAGCGATACTTTTTCAGGAGTTATGTGCAACACACACCCACATCATTAAAAGGCGCCATAAATCAGGCTCTGTCATAAACCTGCAAATCAAAATAAACGCAGGTTCACATGATTGTTCATATATTTGTTAAGTTACAGCCCTTTAGCAACAATACTTTTTAAGTTACATGCCAAACAATTTTGAAAAATTGTCATTTTGTGCTAAAAAATGACCACAACTCTTGTTATGTAGAAACTTCCAAACTTTCAAAGGAGCACATGTTCACATGCTGGTTGATATATTTTGATAAGTTTCAACCCTCAAGAAGCAATCTTTTTAAAATATGGGCGACACAAAAAATGAGAACGATAAATGGAAGGACAAAAAGACAGAAGATAGGAAGGACTGACAGACGATGGCTAATCTGAAACTGTGGACACAAAATAATATTTAAGTGGGGTGACTGCCTCTTTATTGTTTATTAGGGGGACACCTGATAAACAATAAAGAGACATTACAGAGGATAAGGTGTCCCCCTAATAAACAATAAAGAGACATTACAGTGGATCAGGTGTCCCCCTAATAAACAATAAAGAGACACTACAGTGGATAAGGTGTCCCCCTAATAAACAATAAAGAGACATTACAGTGGATAAGGTGTCCCCCTAATAAACAATAAAGAGACATTACAGTGGATAATGTGTCCCCCTAATTAACAATAAAGAGACATTACGGTGGATAAGGTGTCCCCCTAATAAACAATAAAGAGACATTACAGTGGATAAGGTGTCCCCCTAATAAACAATAAAGAGACATTACAGTGGATAAGGTGTCCCCCTAATAAACAATAAAGAGATATTACAGTGGATAAGGTGTCCCCTAATTAACAATAAAGAGACATTACAGTGGATAAGATGTCCCCCTAATAAAAAATAAAGAGACATTACAGTGGATAAGGTGTCCCCCTAATAAACGATAAAGAGACATTACAGTGGATAAGGTGTCCCCCTAATAAACAATAAAGAGACATTACAGTGGATAAGGTGTCCCCCTAATAAACAATAAAGAGACATTACAGTGGATAAGGTGTCCCCCTAATAAACAATACAGAGACATTACAGTGGATAAGGTGTCCCCCTTATAAACAATAAAGAGACATTACAGTGGATCAGGTGTCCCCCTAATAAACAATAAAGAGACATTACAGTGGATAAGGTGTCCCCCTAATAAACAATACAGAGACAGTACAGTGGATAAGGTGTCACCCTAATAAACAATAAAGAGACATTACAGTGGATAAGGTGTCCCCCTAATAAACAATAAAGAGACATTACAGTGGATAAGGTGTCCCCCTAATAAACAATAAAGAGAGATTACAGTGGATAAGGTGTCCCCCTAATAAACAATAAAGAGACATTACAGTGGATAAGGTGTCCCCCTAATAAACAATAAAGAGACATTACAGTGAATAAGGTGTCCCCCTAATAAACAATAAAGAGACATTACAGTGGATAAGGTGTTCCCCTAATAAACAATACAGAGACATTACAGTGGATAAGGTGTCCCCCTAATAAACAATACAGAGACATTACAGTGGATAAGGTGTCCCCTAATAAACAATACAGATACATTACAGTGGATAAGGTGTCCCCCTAATAAACAGAGGTTCCTAGACTCAATCCTCACTTTTGCAGCGTTCTCAAGATATCTCAAAATAACACATTGTTCTTATTAAGCCCAGGAAATAAGACTCAAGAAAGTCTTAATACGGCAACTGATTTGAATGCAATTACCTACACTAATTAAAGTAAGATCATCATTTAAAGGATAAGCTTCCCGTGAGTATAATAAATAAACCAACAAAACATTCTACATCAGAAGACAAAACAAACAGAAATCTGAGCTAGAATAAATTCTATGCCTAGATAATCTTATATGCAAGTAAATAACGTACTATAATATAAGGTGGGGGAAATGATAACCTTTCCATTCCTATATAAGTTGATCGCCACGACAATTTCTGCATGATTGTCAAGAAAATATATTACAATTTTGTTTTGCAACATATACCGAGTTCAATTCGGATTTTTATGATAGATGCACTTAGATTTAAACTCCTACTTTCCAATTCAACCTCCACTGATCTGCAACAATAGTTTTGTATTGCTTATTATTGAAAATAATTTCAAAATCATTACAATTGATGTTATTTGATTATGCAAGCGTTAAGTCATATGATAAACACAGTGAGGCTACACAAAAACTAAATAAATCAACTGAAGATTGCAACATAAATATTTTAGGACAAGATGTTTGCTAAAATACTTTGAAAGATGGAAAGAAATCAAACACAAAAAAGGTGGGTTATTGTCTTCAACAATACAACCCTTTTGATTTAGTCATAAATGTGGATTTTAATGTCAAATAAGAGTCTTCCTGCATACTTAAGTCTAGGAACAACAAGAATTGTCTTAAATTCTGTCCAGGATCTGCTTGGAGTGAACCCCCTTCATTTCCTTGGCTTCCAAAGGCTGCTTACATTCCAAAAGGTATCAATATTTACTAACAAACATGAGGGTCAAAGGCCTTAAATTGCTCACCTGAGACCCCAAGAAACTTAACAGTTCTGAACAGGTAGTTTACACTAGATTTCACAAAAAAACGCCCTAATACCTGGCAGCAATGTTTTGTAACAGGTTTCATGACAAATGGGTTACAACTGTGATTTCTAAAGAATTCAAACGGTTTAACTATAGCCAGAAAGACTACCCAACCTCATTGTTATATAGAAAACTGCCTTACCTCGTGATGGAATGGTATCATATGTAACTTGGTGGAAAATATAATAAATTTACAGACCACAGTTAATTAATATTTGGCAATAAATTTGGCTTCAAGAATGTTCAAAAGCTTTTTCTTTAATTTGACCAAGCGCCCTAAATCTTGACACCACATCAACCAGTTACGAACTTAGAAGACATAAAATTAGGACAATGTTCTGACCAAGTGTCGTGAAGACTTGGCAACAATGTAGTATCTAGAGAATTCATAAGCTTTATAGATGCAATTAGGTGTCTTATCAGTTTAACTATTAATTGATAACAAACGAAAATGATGATAAAATCCTATTTTGTATTGTATATATTTATATTGCATTTCTGTCTCAAATATCTCACCAATTCAAAATAGAGTGCAGTATAACAGACATCTTTTTTTAAATGAAGAGAGCAATTTAAAACCATTATCTCACTGTAAACTCCCACTCCAAAGAAAACCAGAAAAAGTGTTTGCGATGACACTTAACGCACATGCAATAAACCCTGTTTTCCCAGAACAAGGCTCCAATAATTACCAGCAGTACAAGTTTAAAGGAACTCAACCACAATAATTACCAGTAGTACAAGGAACTCAACCGTAATAATTACCAGCAGTACAAGGAACTTAAAGTACAATAATTACCAGCAATATAAGGAACTCAAACACAATAATTACCAGCAGTGCAAGGAACTCAACCATAATAATTACCAGCAATACAAGGAACTCAACCGCAATAATTACCAGCATTACAAGGAACTCAAAGTATAATAATTACCAGCAGTACAAGGAACTCAAAGTTTAATAATTACCAGCAGTACAAGGAACTCAAAGTATGAGGAGGACTCCTGCTCATCCTCCAGACTTGGACTCTGGCACAGCGGGCAGTTCCAGTTGCGCACATGATGCTCACGTATGGCCACCTCAAAATTCTGCTTCACACAGCCCTTACACATGTTACAGTTGCAGGTTACTAGCTTTATGATCTGTTGTGAGAGAGAAAATCGTATCCTGGTTACTGTAAAACCATCAAATTTCGTGTGGTACGAATTTTCGTGGATTTCGTTGGTCCACTGAACCATGAATTCAAGTACCAACGATTATTTATACATTTTTAATCCTAAATCGGTCATTTCCAATGTCATTTCCGACATTTTCTTGTGTTGTCAGTTATCCGAGATATTTGTTTTTGTAATAGTTACTTCACTTCAGTACTTCATATTACACTATATCTATCAGTTTTTCTTTTTTTATTCATCATCGTTAATGTACGTTTTATTAATCATGGTGAATAAAGATAATAAATAGCATTACTAATTGTGAAGAAAAACAAATTTATTTTACGTGACGTCGTAAAATTAACAGTTTGCAGATTTATCATATATGTCAATATGCGCAAATTAAATTTAAAAAGAGACATAACCGTTTTCACACATGTATTTTGGGGACCTTATTACTCAAGTGTTTCTACTAGGGGACCGATTGCGCTGAGAAGTGCAAATATTGTCAAAACAACATCGATGGCAATTAGCGAGCTGGGACCCACAAGTGCGCCGCTTTATCGCTCTTATCGACAATTATCGGCTACAGTTTCATGCTTCAGTGAACATTAACCTCGAGTCTTGCTGTCAACACAGATAAGCAGATTATGCTTCGTTATTACGCTGGTTGTTTTAATAAAAGTATAATTATTATGACGGTCAGTCTTCCCCAAAAATTTGAAATTAACGAAATTACGTGTCAACGAATTAGTTGTTTTTCATTAAACCACGAAATTTCATACTGACGAATTTCTATACGTTTACAGTATTAACGATACATTTTTATCAAAGGTCGGTTTGTTCGTTGCATTAAAGCATTAAATTCAATAAACCAAACACACAAATGCCAATAAACACTATTAAATATAACCTTTGACATTGGATAGAGGCAGAAGCAGAGCTGGCACTCCTGGTTGAGATACACCAGGGTGCTACGGTGGTCCCCAACACAGTTGCGCACGGCGTCAATGATGTCCTCGAGCGTCCAGGTCTGATTGCCGTCATCTTCCTTTAAGTCCTCATCCAAAATACGAATCACCATCTCAGCACGATCCCAGCTCTTCAACTTCCCCTCGATGAAAACCATCTGAATGCGTCTCTGGAATAGTTGGAGAAAATATCCTTGTTCCGGAAAAACTGGGCTTAATGCATGTGTAAAGTGTCATCTCAGATTGGCCTGTGCAGTCAGCAGTTTAGCCACATTGTTGTTGTTTTTTCATTTGAAGGAAGTCTCTTCTAATTTTCTAAACAAAAATTCACTCTAGGTGGAAATTTGATGTCCCTGATTAGCCTGAATGCGCATAAATCCCAGCTTGCCCTCGATGGACATCATGCAGGTGCGTTTTTGGAATTGTTGGACATGGTATAATGAGCAGTGTTGTGGAAAAATGTGCTTAATGAATGTGCATAAACTGTCGTCCCCAATTAGCGTGTGCAGTATGCAGTATGCACAATCTAATGTATGTACAGGCTAATCAACCACAACATTTTTCACTTTAATTATATTTTTGTTTAACGGAGGTTTCATTTAGACAACACTTCAGAGTAGTTAGAAAGTGTTGTTCCCTGATTTGAGCAGACTGCACAGGCAATTCTAGTGTGAAACTTTAATGCATTAAGCCCTGTTTTTCCTTAATGCTGCTCAAATAATCAAAGCGTACAAATTCATGCATTCTCTTTTTATTCATTTTATACATACATGTATCTACTTCACTAAAGCCAATCAAAAAGTTTAAAAAAATCCAATATTATAGTTTATCAAGGAAAAGTATAGATTATTCATTGTGTGTACATACATGTACACTGATTACTATATATTTTTTTCTGTTGTCAAGGAAAGGCAAAACATGTTAATACAATAATAATCTGATGTCTTAAGTTTCTATCACAATTTCTAATGAGATAAATAAAGTTTATCACCATTATTACAAACATTGTTATTCCAAATTCCTTGTTATTTTTTAGAATTTTTCTTAATCTTATATGATGTTTGAAATTTAATTTTAACTCCGCTATTTCAATATATTGATTCTCTTTCTTACTCATTTATCAATCATATCTTGAGTTTTTATTTTATATTTGTCAAATGATAATATTAAGTGCTAATTATGTTTGAAATCTATGCTCACACCTTTTGTTACGATCAATAAAGTGTTCTGTACTCATGATTTCAAAAGTTTTTTTTATTCACTTAAGCGTGCCAAGAAATTGCGATAATCAGCTTGCACAGTATAAATCGTTGAGAAAATATATACACTGATGGTGCAATCTTTTAAACTATGATTCCTTGTAGATTTTTTCTTGGTCCCCCAGACATTGAAACAAAAAGCTTAGACTGAAGTTCTGAAATGTAAGGGGTAATAAAATCAAAGAAGATAAAATGCTTACTTCTTTAGGCAGTTCCTTGTTCTTAACAAGTCTCTGAAAGTCATCACATCGGATCACGCTGTTCGAGATACTATTAGTCTGGTTTCCTGCTCCAAACAGGGCTTCACGACCTGCTGAAATATATCAAACAACAATAATTACAACTTTTTTGTATTGACTTATTTGTATTTGTATTGATTGAAGTGTCTTCCCAAATTAGCCCTAGCAATCTACACAGGCTAATCAGATCAACACTTGATTGAAGTGTCTTCCCAAATTAGCCCTAGCAATCTACACAGGCTAATCAGATCAACACTTGATTGAAGTGTCTTCCCAAATTAGCCCTAGCAATCTACACAGGCTAATCAGATCAACACTTTCCACTTGGACAGCATTTCAGTTTATAAGAGACTTCCTTAACACAAACTTTCATAATAGCAAAGTGTCGTCCCAGATTAGCCTACGCAGAAGCTAATCTGGGAAAACATTTTACGAACATGCATTAAGCCCACGTTTTCTCAAAACCAGGCTCTAATGTTGTAAATATGGTGTTTGCTCTATATCCAATTCCCAAAAGGAAAGCATTTTCAAATTCTTCCCTATACTAGAGCTGCCCAGGAGATGGAGTCAAGTGACACTGTGTCCCTAGAAGTCTAAAGCTTGAGATGCAGGTGAGGTATGAGTAGGTTTACAGAACTAACTATTTAACTCTCCGGACTTAAAAAACAGGTAGTGTTAAAGAATCACTCACAACAGAAGAACATACTTAGAATCAAACGATGATGGGAAGACGAAAAGTTGACAATGGGCCTCTTTCTTGGAAAACTGGGCTTATATGTTTATTAGGGGGACACCTTATCCACTGTAATGTCTCTTTATTGTTTATTAGGGGGACTCCTGATCCACTGTAATGTCTCTTTATTGTTTATTAGAGGGACACCTTATCCTCTGTAATGTCTCTTTATTGTTTATCAGGTGTCCCCCTAATAAACAATAAAGAGGCATTACTGTGGATAAAGTATAATACTTCATGCCTTCCACTCTGTTGGGGCATCCAAATCAATGTTGCTGTGTTATAGCACATAAAAACAATGACACCATGCTTCTCATCAGGACCAGTAATATTGGATCATAAACATTTTTTTTAGAATTCTATGTTCTGTTGAAGGATTGCATATTTTGGTTATTCTGTCATAATACGCACCAACATTAATGGCACCAGGAGGCTGGTTACTTCCGCCGGCGTTTCCACGGTTACCATGCTGCTTATGCCTTATTCGCTCTGAAAACAAATTGACAATTCAATCAATATGCACATTTCTTCAATTTTCTGCTAGCAAAAAGTGAACATTTTAATCTATACAGTCTCGAGTGAAAATCATGAAGACGCAAAATAGTTTGCTGGAATGTACAGTAATGGTTTGTTGCACCAACCCAACTGATTGTAACTATTTGAAGGTTCGATTTTGGATCATTTAGCTACATTTAATCACATTCACTTAATTTACTTTTACAAATAAAGACACATATTTTTCAAAGACATTTGGAATTTTTTTGTTAATGAACATATTTTTAAAGTGATTAATACCTAAAGAATTTAAGACATGAGTGACAAAAAAAACAAGCTATTTTGTTAGACCATAATGCTACAGCTTGATTGTGACTAGTTCTCCTCACCCATGTGATATTGGACCCGCTCCATGAGCTTCCCCTCCACAATCTTCTTGAAATGGGCCGCCTCCATCTCACTGGCAAAGTTGAGACCAGCCTGACAGTCCTGGCAAATACAGGAGAGATAACTAGCTAACTAGCATAAACACACAAATAAGTTCAAAGGAAAGGTTGGAAATTTGGAAATGGTCATAAGCAACACAAATATAACAATTAAAGAGGCAGATATGGTTGGTGCTTAATGAAACAACATGACTGAGCCATGTACAAGAAAGAGATAAAACTAGAATATAGTGAATATGATTACTACAATATTAACATAACTAATTCAAACCTTAAAAAGAGTCATAACTAATGTATGGGAAAAACATTGGTTACACTTTACAAAAAATGGCCATTACTGGATCAGATGACATGCACAACATTTTTAACACTTTCCCCCATAACAAGCAAAGTGAACATGGCTTTTGCAACCATCAACAAACCAGAACAGCCTGCAAGTAACTCGCAGTCTGTTCAGGTTTGATGCTGTTTGCTGCTCATTAGCATCTAAGGGTTGGAAATGAAGCCTTTAAAACTTGAATTAAGTAATAAAGGTATTTAATTAAATTAAACTTTATATGGGACAACAAATGCGTATAAATATGTATCTAAGTGATCAAGGGTTAATCCTTTCCCTCTAAGATGCAAATGAAATTGGAAATATGTAACCAGCATAAAACCAGCAAAGTAACTCACAGGTGGTTCAGGTTTTACATTGCTTGCTCCTAATGATTATCATAGGGTTGGAAATAAAGCCCCACTACGAGCAGTAAAGGGTTAAATATATGACCAGTCAATTTTTCCCAACTCACATGTGCCTCAAATGTGTGGAAGTAGTCTCGAGGGGTCTTGTACGCAAAGTGGTTGTACAGCTCCTGTTCCCAAACCACCTGACGTGCCTGCAAACAGATTATATGTATGCTGAGGTCATGTTAAAATAAAACGCAGGTAAAATCAGGGATTTCATGTGAAGTGGAATCAATGTTTTGATGAAAGTTTTTTGCAATTTTGTGTACTCAAGCAAAGTTTCCACATTGCTTCATTTTGATAAAAAATTTACCAAGAAGCTACTTCATAGTATTGTAATTCCACTTAATATATTAAACATAGTTTTAATAATGATCAAAACAGATACTATAAACCAATAATATTATTGTATTTTCATACCTGGGTATCAACAAGAAGTTTAAGACTATACTGCAGGGCAATTGTTAACAAATTTTAACTACTGGAGCGCAACAAATCAGTACCAAACAAGAGATGTGTTCGTCAGAAACACAATGCCCCCAAATGCGCCGCTTTGAAAAAAAACTTTTTTTTTCACCTTTGACCTTGAAGGATGAATTTGACCTTGAACCTTTAACCACTCAAAATGTTCAGCTCCATGAGATACACATGCATGCCAAATATCAAGTTGCTATCTTCAACAGTGAAAAAGTTTATAATGGCATATATTAAAGTTTTTGGACGGACAGACAGACGGCATATATAAGACATTTGACCTTGAATGATGACTTTGACCTTCACCTTTCACCACTCAAAATGTGCAGCTCTGTGAGATGCACATACATGCCAAATATCAAGTTGCAATCTTCAACAGTGAAAATGTTATGGCCAATGTTAAAGTTTTGGGATGGACAGACGTCATATATTTGACATTTGACATTGAAGGATGACGTTGACCTTCACCTTTTACCACTCAAAATGTTCAGCTCCATGAGATACACATGCATGCCAAATATGAAGTTGCTATCTTCAACAGTGAAAATGTAATGGCCAATGTTAAAGTTTTTGGACAGACAGACAGACGGCATATATTAGACATTTGACCTTGAAGGTTTACCTTGACCTTCACCTTTCACCACTCAAAATGTGCATCTCCGTGAGATGCACATGCATGCCAAATATCAAGTTGCTATCTTCAATATTGAAAAAGTTATGGCCAATGTTAAAGCTTTCGGACGGACAGACGCCATATATTTGACATTTGACCTTGAAGGATGACCTTGAACTTCACCTTTCACCACTCAAAATGTTCAGCTCCATGAGATACACATGCATGCCAAATATCAAGTTGCTATCTTCAACAATGAAAATGTTATGGCCAATGTTAAAGTATATGGACGGACGGACAGACGGCATATATTAGACATTTGACCTTGAAGGATGACCTTGACCTTCACCTTTCACCACTCAAAATGTTCAGCTCCAGAAGATACACATGCATGCCAAATATTAAGTTGCTATCTTCAATAGTGAAAAAGTTATGGTTAATGTTAAAGTTTTTGGATGGACTGACAGACGCCATATATTAGACATTTGACCTTGAAGGATGACCTTCACCTTTTACCACTCAAAATGTGCAGCTCCATGAGATGCACATGCATGCCAAATATCAAGTTGCTATGTTAAATATTGAAAAAGTTATGACCATTAAAGTTTTCGGACGGACGGACAGACTGACTGACAAACAGTTCAACTGCTATATGCCACCCAACCGGGGGCATAAAAATGCAAAAGAAGAAATGCAATAACACTGATAATGATTAATATCATTATAACAATGCAAGTTGATCTTTCTCAATATGTGTTGTATTGAGCAAGGCCAGCTGAACCTTCTCACCAATGACAAATGGTAAAAATAATTAAATACCATGAGTAATAACTGCCATAAAGGGCCTTTGACGTAAGGTTACACCACAGTTTAACCAGTTATTAATGGTGCATTTTACCAAAGATTGCTTCTATACATATTACATCAATAAGACACTGTCTCAGTCGTATATCTATCAAGGACTTGTACAACATACTGACCCCAAAACATACAGACAGAAATAACAAATTAACGACGAGAGCAACAACATCCATGTAAAGAGTGGTCGTCAGTGAACCTGCATGATCAAGTCAAAACAAGGAAGCAAACTCCCCAAAAAGTTGCATTACATAATTAACATTGATTGAATGTGCATTGTATACTTGTAAAAAGACACTTACAACAACCTGAGATGAATTCTTTATTAATGACAGATAACAATTTGCTTTGTGGCTGATTTGTCATGCCATTTATGAACATGCAGACGTTGCAAATGACAAAAAGCAAACATAGACAGAAATATTATTGAAATGCAACAACATAATTGAAATACTTAACGATGAAGGGAAAAAAAACTCAAAATTTTAAAACAATATCTATGGATCAATAAAACCATGGCATAAGGCCTGAGGTATAGGTAGGACAAATAGGATATTGTTTGATTAAACATGCTTACAAATGATAATTAATAACCATAAAACATATACAAATCAAAGACACCAATCATTCCGGAAAATGCATCTGCATATTAGACTGTAACTTGAAAGGTTTTATCAATCAAACATATTAATTTATGCGTCTTGCCATCTCTTCTGAAAACAGTTTATGAAAGAACTATCAATCACAAATTGTTCATAAATCAGAAATTAAGAGTTAACATCCCCCAACATCCAATTAAATGAATATTTTTCTATCAAGTAAAATGTAACTTTAACACATCACTTTTAATCTTATCCAATTCAAGACAACTAGCCAATCAGCTTTATTACCCAATATTGATTGCTATAATTATGTATAATTTAAATTAGCATCATCACGTTCATAACCCTTACTTGAAATACAATTACTTCGATTAATCACTGCTAAGAAGCCAATAAACATTCATTTGTTTAAACTGTGATACAAGTACTTTTAGGCAAACATATTTTGATCACACAAATAAAAGGAAAATGCCAAACAGGGCTTTTATGAACTTTTGAAAAGTGCATGTCTGAAATTTCCTGATTCTTCTGATTTTGACATTTTACCTCATTCAGTTAGAAATTTTGATAAGTGACAAAAGTAATTAACTATTCTTTTTAACTATTCTTACTTAAAGAGAAGTACGCAATGCTCTATGAAAACTGGACATAATGCATGTGCCTGAAGTGTAAGTGACAATTTCAACCTAGACTGTTTTGTTTGTTCAACTGTTGAATTTCTTAAAAATTGCTGATTAAAGGAATCATCTCCACCTAACAATGATTTTACAAAACTGTTTTTTTACCAAAAAATATTTTTTAAACAATTATGATGGTGCTTTTCATTCTAACAAATTAAAAAAAAGTGGTGTTTTCACTAAAAAAGAACAATTTGAAAGAAAAGATATTACAACATAAGGGTTACTAGATCTTTCTGTTACTATAGACACATTCAGAAATGTAAATTATTTCCGTTGATTTTGTTGTTAAGAAATAACAGTTTAAGTTAAATACTAATCACTTGTATTGTTTAATTCAGACCTGTTTACCCACCATTGCTTCTCAGACGTTTTGAGAACATCTCTCTAGTTTTGGGCTGTTCTTGCTATCATTTAGAGCTTTTAAACAGCATTACTGGATAACATATCAGTAACATTGTGTATAAAGAATTTGACAAATTGTTCATAATTGGTCATGTCAGCTTATTATATATCCTAGAAATACAAGAAACCGTCGGAGACGGGTGATGCTCCCCAAAGTTTTTTTTTGTCACAATACTGCACTATATATTCAGATAAAAGGAAACGTCTTGAAGGCACAGTAGTTGGGGGACAATACTTTTTTTATAGAAAATTTCAAAGGGCCATAACTCTGTGAAAAATCATCCGACCAGAACCCGCTGATAATATGCACATCTCCTCTTGGTAGTGAAGCTTCCCATAAAGTTTCATTGAATTCCGGTCATTTGTTGCTGAGAAATAGCCCGGACAAAAATTGTGCACGGACGGACCGAAAGACAGACAGACGCACACACGGACAGACAAAGAAGGCGACTATATGCTCCCCCCAAAATAAATTTTGGGGCAGCATAAAAAAAATACATAAATAAAGAATTCCCTATATAGACAAGATTGTGTTCTTCGTCACAGCTGTCAAGAGGTCCCATACACAGGCACGCAAGGTCAAGACATGCAACCTAGACCTTCATATTACCAAACACACCTGCTCAGGTTATTAGTATTAATTAGCGGCTGTCAACATGTCCCATACCCTACTAACAGTACTGATCAATTTTAAGTCACAAGTGGGAGGTTATAGCTGTGCCATGTACCACCCCTGCACCACGTATTATGAGCCATCTGTAGTACATGTATGATAGATGCCTTGTATGGGACTGTGTTGGTGTTTTAGTGATGTCATTTAAAGCACATGATACCAGAACAATAAACAAAATTCTGAACATTTATCAGAATTCACAAATTTAAATCATTAAAAAATTAAAGGAAATGATTAAGTGTTAATGTGTTTCTTAAAATTATACATTAATTTGAGGTCAGACTGTCTTCATTTTATATAACCTCATTTACAAATTAACATTTTTGAACATTTATCAAACTGGCATGTTTATCAGGAATCTACAAAAGCAAAATACATGTATATAACAAATTTATGTCAACAAAAAAAGTTTTAAAAAGGGATATTGTTATTAAATTGAAAACTGGGTATTCCGTTTACTGATCTTGCTAACCAAAACAGGTTTCATTTCCAGTTCACGTTTGCATTTTACCACAATTAATCAGCTAATGAATTGTCACTATTTATAGACTGTGCATACAAATTTCATCAGGCAATTAATAACAATAATGTATTGCCCATCATAGCTATTTTTAACAAATATGTAATAGCAGATACTAAATAATGGCAGCTATACCATAAATCTGTCGTTTCTTACCACATGGTATCATCTCTTATTTTAAAGCTGTTTGCTGTCACCTGACTATAAGGTAATGTTCTGTATAGTCATGCAGGCATGTGACAACCAATAGCTAAATGCTCATTTTTGTGACAACAGTTTCGGCAGCATTATGACAGTGGTTGCTAATTTATGTTTGTAAACATACAGCTTTCGTCAAACAGCATGATAGTGCTTGCATATTGTCATTTGTTAACATACCACTTTTATCCTTTATGAAAATTGGAAATTGATAAAACTTTCTAGCCCCACATTTTTGCAAGTTTTGCTCCAAGAATTTGGAAGTGTGTACAATATGACATGACAAACAAAAATATAACATGTAAATTACAAGTTACATAGGGTAGCATTATATTACTTCTCCATGTACAGCTTTTATTTTTGTATCAGTCAAGTTTTTTTTCTCTGCGTTTATTAATTGTTCTGATCAAGACTGGTACTAAGGTGAGGATTGTCTACGTCCACACTTCCAAGAGTTTGATATTAGAAGTTGAATGCGCATCTAATGCAATTTTTTAATACTTCAATGACTAAAAGTTTCGAAGTATTGAAAAATTATTGGGAGTACAGTTAATTTCTCTCAATTTTGCCCCTCCTATATGAAGATAATGTAATAGACCACGTGGAACTTGGATTGCACCATGTACACTATCAAGTTGTACTGAAATATCTGGCAACAATTTGATCAACATTAAACAAGACTATTGTCACGCAATATAAGTCCCCTACCGGCTCCACCATTGTCAGAAAATTCCAACATTTTTAGATTATTTTTTATATATATTTGTTGCCATAGCAACCAGAATTTTTTGACGTAGGAACAAAATGAAATGACGTGAATAATGTCCATATTGCCATCTATCCATGTTTCAAGTTTCATAAAAAAATATTAAGAACTTTAAAAGTTATCACAGGATCCAGAAAACCACCATTTCAGCAGTATTTCTAGTCTATTTGTTGCCATAGCAACCAGATTTTTGACATAGGAACGAAATGAAATGACATGCATAATGTCCATATTGACATCTATCTATGTTCCAAGTTTCATGAAAAAATATTAAGAACTTTTAAAGTTATCGCAGGATCCAGAAAAGTGTGACAGACAGACAGACTGACTGACAGACGGAGCGCAAACCATAAGTTCCCTCCGTTGAAACCAGTAGGGGACTAACAAAGCTGAGTTATCAACAATACAACCTTCTTTTTACAATAAGATCACACCATCTTTTGTCATACACATAAACAACCAATGGAAAAAAAGCAAAACAAAACAACACTAATCAATGGTGACAAAAAACTCGTTTCAGCTGCAATTTGGACTTTATCAAAGTGAGCAGTGCTGAATAGGGTAAGAGCGTGAATGTTACATGGTAATAAATTTCCCAAAGAATATATTTCATTGCTGTCATTTCAGTTGCCTTCATAACACTAAGCCAAAACAAGATATTATAAAGGCTACAAAAAATTAGAATTATGACTGTCAGCAACAGAGAATCCCACAACAGTTAAAACATATCAACAAAAGAAGTGTGAGTGGTAAATTCCCCGTGGTATGCAGAAAATGACAGAAGATATTAATGTCTGGATAGAAACAGCTGGCCTTGAAGCAGCCACAAGCTTATTTCACTAATTATACAAAAATTCCACTGGCAATTCATTAATTATTACAACATCATTCATTATAACAAATGTGTTCCTTTGTGGCCTCGACAGCTCACAGATGCATGGCCATATTGTTCTGGTCACATGGCAAACACCATAAAGGCAGTCTCTATTCATAGTAGTAACATGTTTACACTTAGCAGGGATTTCAATAGACGCAGAATCCTGCGTTTTGACGCGAGCAAATTAAAAATGACTCGTTTTTGACGCAACCCTTTTTTCTGCCGTGCGTCATTTTGACGCATCGAAAATTTGACCCGTGTGTCAGTCAGTTAACATCTCGAGTTCCATGGTAATAAATCCCTCTGTGCTCCTAATCAAAATTAATGTTTCAGTATTTGAAACTCTGTCTATAATCAAGGGAATAGAGGTCTACCCCGGGCGTTGTTTTTTTTATACTAACAAGTCATAATACTACACATAAACATTAAGAAAACACATTTCCTCGATTAGATATAAATTATCCGAGTAGAATTAAATTGCTACGTCTTGACCTTTGACATTGTAAATGGCGGACGTATTGTAAATTAACATTAAACCCGCGTTCAATTAAAAAATGGCGATTCAAACGGGTGTGACCCCTTATGTACCATTCCCTTTATGTACCAGTCCCTTTATGTACCACTTTGAGACTTTATGTACCACATATATATTATGAAGGTGTTGTCCATTCATTTAAAGCAGTGTGAATGGGCATAAATAAGTGTTGATCGAGTCAAATTTGAGTTAATCAAATATTGTCTACCATAACATTGCAATTCATTGTTCTGAATCATTTATTTCTTGCTATCAGAAAAGTTTTGACAATTTGGAAAAAAAGTTCAATAAAACTGATTAACTTAGTAACTCAGTTCTTACTAAGTAAAATATTGCTGAATTATATGTTATATCTATTTTGTTATTGCAATTCATAATGTAATGTTAAGAACCAAAAAAAAAAGTTAAATAAAACTCAGTAACTTAGTAACTCAGTTCTTACTAAGTAAAATATTGCTAAATTATATGTTAAATATAAAAATGTAGCAATCTAAATTACATGTACAAAATAAATAAAAAAAATTGAATTAGAATTATAATTGAAATTTTGTTCACATTCATAAATTGTTTTATTTCCAATAGCAAAAATAAAATGATAAAGCTAAAATGAAATGAACCTTATGCAATGGTTACAGTATCTCTAATGAAGACTAATGACACTGTCTGGTGCTCAACAGCTCTAAATTCCTCGCCTATGACAGGTGTGAAATGTCATGTTTTTTGAGTAAACATCCCAAACCAAATGGGTCCTTCTTCACAAGTGACCCATTCCTCAAATAATTAGACTAATTAACAACAATATTTATACTTTTATTTAATTTTACATAACAATAACATAGTCCAGCACATAATCTCATAATACATTTTGTAAATCAAATCATAAATTTTTATTGTTATTCTGTTATATTGTAATTTTAATACGTATATAAATACTTAATACATAAAAGTAGCACACGAAAAGCCAAACACATTTATCATATGAACGTGATAATTTTATAATTGCATAGGTACCTAATAACTTTATTTATACCACAAATAGACATCCTTTGATTACACCACCAGTTAAATTTTTTGTAAACATGATTAAAGAAGGATTTTTTTTATTTTCACAGTTTGAAAAGTAAGGTCATTCTCTAAACATGATTAAAAAAGGAAATAATTTTATTTTTTTTTCAGTTTGAAAATGAAGGTCATTCTCTCTTCTCTTCAGAGTAT